>NC_079388.1:2006740-2274240 GCF_029220125.1 Pseudoliparis swirei
GACTTTTAGGAGACAGATGTTCTTCTAGGAAGATAAATACTTACTCTTGAAAAGTGTGAAGGACAAAAAGAAACAGCATGAAGTAAGTGTAACGCGGGTTGTGTTGTTTTATTTCGTGTAAATCTCGTAGAAAATACATTATTCTAATAGTTTAGTGATCATTGAAAATTTCACAGAAGAGACAGATGAGTAAACAATTTGATTATTTTTTATCTCAATCAATAAATTCATGCAATAATGTAACTTTGACCAAATAAGAACACAAGATGATTCAATTCCTTTTCCCTGAAGTGAAATAAAGGGGCGACGACACGTATATAAAGTTTAATTTGGAAAGTAGAATGTCATCTCAAACACCTGCGTGATTATTTACATAACTGCATTTAAACTATTAAACATTTAAAGTTTAAGCATTCCCATATCGCTGGGGTTCATATGTGTTATGTAATGCCATGTCTGACCGCTAGAGGGCGATGAAGCATCACAACTCTGCTGGACTTTCCAACCACGAGAGGTGGAAGGAGCATCCTCATTCATTATCAAATGTTTTAGCCATTTTTTTAACAAGGTACCTCATCTACATATTATTTATAGACAAAATAAAATGATCCAGGCAGTGTGTGTAAACTGAGGGATGCAAAACTGGAGCAATAATATTCTTGTGTTTTTGATTATTATTGTAACCCATATTGATGATGCAAAAATTACATTTGAAATAACACCTAAACAATCTCTGTCTAACCTTATTAATGAATGATAATGAATGCATTTAATTCACACAAAGAAGGCCTTAAATTAGCCTAAATAATGACACAAATGATGTCAAATATTGATGTTCTTATTCTTTTTGATAAAAACGTGTCAACAATGTCCCTCTGGGAATCTCTTACTCTACAACTTCTCACACAGGAGCTGGTACAGTGTCTGCCATCATTATTTATAATCAATATTTCACTCCACTACAACGTGCCATTGTCAGTCACACTCACACTCTGAATATCATATGCTGATATATGCTCATAAGCTGTGTGTGTTTGCTTTGTTTTTTTATAAATAATGCAGATTGTTTTCAAGTTGACGCCGCATGATAAACACAGTAAAGTAAAGAGCGAGTGGAAATAATTTGATTTAATATATATGTGATGAGGATATACATTGTTAATGTTTTTATTGATTTCTATAGGATATGAGACAAAACGCTGTTTTTTGTTTGCAATGAATAAAAAGAAGATTTGAGGTTAACGCGTCTTATAAATCCACATATTGCATTGTAAAGTCTGTGTATTTGCTATATGCAGATATAGTATAACATATGTATTTATTAGATTTACACCAAAATGAAGAGATCCCGATAGCTTCCACCGCAGCAGACACACCAGCGGCCTCCAGTAACCTGTTGAGAGGACCGGCTGAACTCGTGTTGACCTCTTGACCCCGGTGCGAGGGAGACGCAGCCAGGGGCACCATGACCACACGACCCCTCTCCCACTGCGGGGCGAGACCCCGGGCTGCTCGGCTTCGCAGTGGTTCTGGGTCAATGTTCAACTGTAAGAGAGCCCCGTGCCAAATGCTCCACCATCATCATGTTTTCATCTTTGCAGGGGGAGGGAGGGCTGCGAGGCGAAGCGGGGGGAGAGTCGGACACGCGCGGGGCCTAGTCGACACATCTTTTCATGCGAAGAAGCTGTGCCGCTAAACCGTCAGTACACCGTGGTTATTATTCACTCAATCCACCGTATGTAACCGGCAGCTAGGTTATGTGGAGGAGCGCTCCGTACAGACGGGGACACCCGGTGCTGCACGTGCGTGCTCTCGGCTCGCGAGCTCTCCTCCGGTGCACTCGGCTCGCGAGCTAGCTCGCCAGTTAGCTTCGGTGGCTAAACCTAGTTAGCTAGCGTTACAGCGCTCTGCTAGTTTAGCGCAACTGATACGAGACACAGCGTCACGTTTCACTAACGGTAGCATCAACGCGCTGTTTGTGTTAAACATCATTGCCAGATACATGATAATGCGCTGTATACTGTTATTTAAGGGGGAAGCTAACGCAAGCCACTTAGCTTTACGGTAGCCACATGCATCTAGCTCGTTTAGGAGCTATGCTAACGTTAGCACTGCGCTAACGGCGGTTTGTTGCCATCCGTCTGGGTTTTATCTACAGCGTGGACTGGGATATATTCTCCACTAAGTGGAATATAGTCAACATAGTCATTGTGTGATATCATTATAGTGTTTCTATTTATGTAATGCTCCGGTGTATTCGCTGTGCGGCGGTTTACCAGCTGACTGCTTTGCAACATCCTGTCAAAAGCCCCAAAATGCATGAAAGACACAAATATGTCTGTTGACACGCCGGCTCATAACGGCGCAGTGCACCGACGGATGCGCGGTGTGTTCTTCAGTTGTTCATTCTCTGTGCCACAGCATTATTTAATGTGAATCTCTCCCTTGTGTTGGAATTTCAGACCCGTTTTTGGTTTCCCAAAAGAACTCTGGCCCGGACCTCAGTCCGCGGTCTAGAGTTTGACAGCGGGCCGTTTGAGACGGGAGTACGCCGGCGTGTAGCTGCCAGTCAGCCCCCTGTGGCCCGACCGCCACCATGGGAGACAGTAGAGGTGAGAATAAAACGGGTTTTGTCATCAGCCGTACGACAACATGAATGTCGAGTAAGAATTGCTTCTGAAATCTGATAACGGCTGCGGCTGTACAAAGTGTCCTCACAGCTCGGTCAGGCCTATTGAAACTAAGATTCAGGGCATTCTACACGTATACATATATCAATACACAATCAAGCTCTTTAAAACACATGCATGTCCACAGTGTGCAACCATTTGAACAAAGTCCATCAGGATGAGTCCTCCGCATTCTATCCCACCATTTATTTAAAGCAAAGTGCTTTTTGATTCCGCTTTATGACGGCCTTGATGACGCTTCTTATTCAGTTTAGTTGTATAGCCCATTTTCACAAATTACAAATTTGCCTCAAAATGCTTTACAATCTGTACACATAGACATCCCTGACCTTTGACCTCACATCGGATCAGGAAAAACTCCCAAACAACCCTTCAGGGGGAAAAAAGGGAAGAAACCTTGTTATGAAAAGGTTGCTGTCCTCTAAGGAAGAGCATAGAGTACGATTGGACCGCCTGTTTATTCACCCCGAACACCTTACAGCGACATGAGGTCAGTGCATCAGTGCAACGCTGATAACTTGCAGCTCTGAACCTCCATTCCTGCAGCTGGCAGTGAGAACATGGCGGTGTTGGGGTCCTGCTCAACTGGTTCATCCACACATTTGACCATGCACATTGATGTCAGCATTCAATGCTGACGCTCTGTGAATTATTTGACGGAGTTGTCGTTGCACCAGGGTCCGACATTGAGGGAGACGTATGAGAACACTAAAATAAATGACAAACGTCCTCAGTATTTAAAAAGCGTGATTCCTCGTGTTTGAGCTGCGTGATAAGTGTTCACATGGCGGGGCCAGCACCGTCTCCCGTGAGCCACCGTCGGTGATTTATGTGAGCGTGTGATTGGTTGGTTTCCTTCCAGTGTCTTTGAGGCAAATATAGACGTGACGACAAACGGGTACACAGCCAGAGGCGGTGGAAATGCAGCACGCAGCCAGCGGCAGGAGAAAGACATAACCGCAAAATATAAATAAAAGAAATTTAAATAATTGGCGCCAGATTCAAGTCACGGAGCAACAAAAAAAAAAAAAAAAAAAGGCTTCTGGAAAGTGACGTGTATTTCTTCCTCTGGATTGCACACCACTCGTATGGAGTGAACGCACCTCTCAGGTGCTGTGGGGAGTCCGATGATATAAGTGTAGAGAATAATTACTCAACCAAATCGTTCCCTTCTCTGAGATACCAACAGTTTCTGCTGATGACATGAAAACACCGAGTTGCAGAAGTCCATGCTGCTTAATAGTTGTCTGTAGGGATGCACCGATCTGATCGGCGCCGATCCATATCGGCCGATATTCCCATTATCGGTTTTGATCGGCGTTCTCAAAACGGCCGATCAAAACGGCCGATCAGATGACGTAACATCTGCGAGAACTATCAGACGTTTCAATCGCCGCGCGCATAGCGGAGACGATCGCCCGGCGAGGCCGCAGAGTGAGAGGTCAGAGGATCCTCACCACCGGCGGCGTCCCCGTCCCCGGAGTTGAATCTCTGGGTCGACTCAGCCGACTCTCACATGTCTGCCCCTAAAGACTGATGCTCACGGTAAACACATTCGATCGGGAGCAAAGAGGGTTTTGATAAAGTTAGCGGAAGGATTTAAGTGGCAACATCCGGTTTTGCAAAGTTAGCGAAAAGAACCACGTGAAACAACATCCGTTTTTCAAAATAAGATGTCGACAAATCAAACACTAACATATAAAAGTAAACAATTAACTGATTTTGTATCTTTAGAGATCGTTTCTGAGATTTATTTTAAATTATGCTAACATTAAAACATTTTTACTGTACCAAGGAAGAGTTTATAAAAATAAGTCAGACTTTTGTATGTTAAGAAAAGTCCTGTAAATAGATTTCCCCAAGAGTTCCAGGAAATGAATGATGCAGATGTGTTACATACATATCTGAAATCCCCTACAATAGCAATCAAACTATTTTAATGTATCAATTAGGACATTTTTCAAAGTAAAAGTCCTAAATGTTTAAAGAAATCGGTAATTTCTTTAATGTTTGAGGTGCTTTATATATGTATTTCCTCATAGTCCTAGGCAATAATGCTACACAGTAAATAGAATGCTTTAATTGACACCGTGATCGGTGATCGGTATTATCGGATCGGCAGATACTGATTTCAGTGATCAGCACAAAAAACCTGATCGGTGCATCTCTAGTTGTCTGAATCCTTGTTTAACAAATGAAAGATCAATTGATTCGTTGTATATCTCTTGCCAGCCCATTATTCTTTTTCTTCTGGGTGTCAGGTAATAATGGGCAATAGTGGGCGTTCGGTTAATAATTGAACTGTCATATTTGTCTTTGAGTATAAATTAAACTGATCCCTGTATCACCTCCTCATAATGAGCCGAGCCGTGTTGGCGCCACATAACTCTGAATAACGATGTCATTGGCCACTCGGCCCTCCTTCTCGCCGGGTCAGATTCCCACAGCCCGGACAGCTCGTCCGTCTCCTCCCCTCCGTCGGGGCAGCGCTCGCCTCCGCTGGTTCCCTCGCCCGCGGCGTCCATGACCTCGCCGCCTCCCGTCACCACCAGCGGGGTCAACAGCCCCATCAGCAGCATCGGCTCGCCCTTCTCCGTCATCAGCTCTTCGCTGGGCTCGCCCTGCCTCCCCGGCACGCCGTCGGTGGGCTACGGCCCCATCAGCAGCCCGCAGGTAAGGGGGGGGGGGTTGTTGTAGTCATCGTCATCTAAACACACCGTCTCTTCCTACCTGTTCTATCTATCCCACGTCAAATTGAGCTTTTTTTCCCTCGCGGTCTTACAGGAAGATATTTAAATCGTAATACACATTTAAATGACAGAAGACATTTTAAAAGAACAACTTTAAAGATAGAAAGCAATACTTCTCTGGAAGCACGCTTCTGCTTTTTGTTGGGGACAATTCCTAAGATTGTTCTGATTGTTGATGAATCACACGATTCAATGAATGCATGTCTGGATGTCTCTTTAATGCCATACGTTGTCCTTCCTCACAGATTGTTGATGTAACGACCGTCGGCCACGGGACCGTACTACTTAGAATGAGACCACTTAGATCCTTGTTTCTCTGGTTTTGGCCCGTCTCTCCTTCCCTGTTGGATTTGTTCATGGTAGTTGTCAGAAGTCTGAACACATTATCACCTCTGTTCGTTGGAGGGAAGAAACAACCGCTTGCCTCTCACTCTGATGTTTTCTGTTTTCTCTTGCTGAGGTTGTCGACTACGTCCTTTATATTAAGGGTTCCTAATTTTATTATTTATTATTTTTTAATGTTCAGTCGGATGTTTAATTTATTTATCCTAAAAACCCAAAGTCTCCCCCATATCAGAATGGTTTGATCCAACCTGGCACACGCTACTGAAAACATGGAGGGACGAGCCGGCAAAAAAAAAGACACAAGTCCCTTCAAAATAAAATCACAGGCTGAAAAGTAGAACAAAAATTCTAATTTTTATTTGCCCAGGCAGAGGCCCGCGACCCACTGAAAACGTGTCGGTCTCGACCCACCAGTTGAGAATCACTGCGTTACATTCTTACCCCAGTAGAGTGAGAGTCGTGACCTTCTCATCGCCGTGGTTCTGTTCACTTTGCCCTCCAGATCAACTCCACCGTGTCCATGTCCGGGCTCCACGCGGTGAGCAGCTCCGATGACGTGAAGCCCCCGTTGGGCTTGCAGCAGATGTCTCCCCGGAGTCCGGGGCCGATGCTTTCCCAGAAGCGCCTCTGTTCCATCTGCGGAGACCGATCTTCTGGTGACTATCCAACTCCCTTCTGTACCGTTCTTAGAGGCCCTGAGATCGTTAAACATGGAGGCCGTTGCCACTCCTCTCAACTTGTCCTTGCTCTTGACTCACCTCTTTGCTTCTGTTCCCCCCTCCAGGTAAGCACTACGGCGTCTACAGCTGTGAGGGCTGTAAAGGCTTCTTCAAGAGGACGGTGCGCAAAGACCTGAGCTACACCTGCCGGGACAGCAAAGTGTGCATGGTGGACAAGAGGCAGAGGAACCGCTGCCAGTACTGCCGCTACCAGAAGTGCCTGGCCAACGGCATGAAGAGAGAAGGTGAGCACGCCGGGGCTCTTCAGGCCCCCCCGCTCAGGACCCCCACCAATAAGTCCCTTTCACCGTCCAACACACTGGGTTTTAGATGTGAATACTACATGGGGCATCTTCCCAAAACGGTCGTTTGATTTCAGCTTTAAAGTTGCATTTAAAGTTATTTGAAGACCGAAAGCTCTTAAAACCATTTCTTAACTTTCCTTTTGATTGATCTGATTGATCAGAACCTCATATTATGTGTTGTCCTCGCCAAATCTGGTACAAGAATGTCCAACAGTCGTTGAGGGGGAGGGGCCAAACATATTGTACTGCTCCTCATGTAGCGCTCCTCAGTGATGGTGACGTCTGTCTCTGGAGCTGCAACGCGTTGGTTTCTGCAACTGACACTAAAGAGCCCACTACTCATCATAATACCATAGAAGAACATATATCACAAGTTTTGCCAACTTCCCTCTGGCGACTGTTTCCCAGCTCCAGGGTTCAAACTGAACATCGATGCTGGACACCACGAAGTAAATACTATAGTTAATAAGAAAAGAAGTAGTGGCCTTTTTTTGCTCAAAACTGGACAACACGACTAGTTTCCTGTAATCCACTGGATGACACTTGTATAAACGGTATCCTCTGCCCTTCATGTTTTCTTGATGGTTTCACTGACATTTGGAGTCTTTTTGCTGTTGATTTATATCATAGCTCTTCATTATATTCTTGGGGATTTAGGGTTAAAAAATATAGCGTGAAGGTAGGATCAGCAACCAAGATTTATTATGATGATTAACTAACTATTCTGTACTCTAAAATATAACAGGCCCGCAAAGCACTTATATATCTAGATATCTATATATATCTATAGATATATAGATATATATGCAACTCATCTGTATGCTACTAACTGTGTACTTCTACTGAACAGGAATACATTGTAGTACACCATGTACCCAGCTATGTGTTGTCACGGTTATGTTGCAAATTCAGATTGGACAAAAATACTATAACACCCAAATATAATACTTTATTCTTCATTAAACTATGTGGAAGCTTCACATGAACGTCAACAGTAAATGAAAGTACACTGAGCTGCTAACGGCTCTTCCACTTGCAGGACACATCTCAGTGCTGTGTTAATAGTTTTAGATCCTTCTTTATCTGCCAACCCCAACATCACCAATCAAGAGAAAGGAGAAGTAAAGCAAGATGACATTTGCCTCTGAAGAACACTCAACTCTCAGTGACTCGTGGTCAGAGACATCAGTGAAATACACTGGAGGTCATTTCTTTATTAAACCACCACAAAGGCTTATAAAGAGCAGCTGTAATTAGCGGTAACGTTATTATTGTTATAAGTAACCGGGCTAACGCCGTCTTCCACGGCAAAACTTATCCAGGTTGTTCTTTACGCGGCCGGTGAAACACACGCTGGTTTGATTCCGTGTCCAGTGGTCTGTCCGCTGACTCCGGGGAAGTGAAGAAGCGTGTGGTTACAGGGGGAACTGCAGTCTGCCTGAGGCCCTGCCTCCAAACTGCAGTCTGCCTGAGGCCCCGCCTTCAAATTGAGTCTGCTTGAGGCCCCGCCTCCAATCTGCAGTCCACCTTAGGCCCCGCCTCCGAAATGCAGTCTGAGGCCCCGCCTCCAAACAGCAGTCTGCCTGAGGCCCCTCCTCCAAACTGAGTCTGCCTGAGGCCCCTCCTCCAAACTGAGTCTGCCTGAGGCCCCTCCTCCAAACTGCAGTCTATCGAGACATTAGAAGGACGTGCAGACAGATTCCTGTCACAGTTTGAAGTGTAAACTGGGCGTTGGGTCCCGTCGGCAGCGATGCAGCCGGAGCGCGTTAACGCCAGGACGAGTCTGACATCAAACATACAAACGAACAAACTATCATGAGTTTACCATCACGTCTCAGTATATTCTTCTGATGTTAGGACTGCTGGTGAGAGCTCACTGAACTGCGTACCGTGCTTTACCACACGAGTTAGACACACAGCACATTACGACGCGTTATATTTGAGTGCGCTGATGAATCCGTTTATGTTTAATAAGTCGGCGCCTTTGTTTTTAAAGGTCACTGTAGTGTTGCGTCAGTTGAGGGACAGTGAAGCTGCTTCTTGTTAAAGGCTTTTCCTCTGCGAGCTTCCTAAACCTGCGAACGCATCACTCATTACCTTTTGTATTTTATTTTTTAAATTAATTCAACCAGGAAAAGCTTCATTGAGATGAAAACTCTCCTTTACAAGAGAGTCCTGGCCCAGACAGCAGCAGCAGACCATGACTCAAAGTTTCAGACAATGCAACATAAAACAACAGACAGACTATATTTAAAAAAAATAAAGATAATTTGTTTAGATCACAGCATGAATAAAACCAAAACTAAGACTCAAGTCATCATAACTCTGTTCACACAGGAGCACACACCTCCGTCAAAGAGAACATCGACAACCAGATGAACCTCCAACTCTTTCAATCTATTTTTAAAAACACCTGAAGAGAGAACCGGTTCCCGTGGACCGGATCAGTCTGCAGCAAATCCCAAGGAGCAGCAAACCTAAAACCTCTTTGTCCCATTTCTAGACGGACGTTAGGGACGGGGAGCGAGAGGAGGCCTCACGCATACGTCTCCGAGCTCAGAGCTCCGGTTGGTCGTCTTGTGTACGCTAGAGTTAAAAGAAAGGGTCCGCCCCCGCCCGGTGTCCCCGTAGCTCCCTCCAAAGCCACGCCCCCAACACCGTCATACGGAGGGTAAACAACAACACGGCGATGGTTGGGACTCCCCGCTGTCACGGGAGCCTCTTCTCATTCCGCTCTCCCAGAATGAAAGACGGGGCCGGCTCACTGGTCCTGAGGCGAGCTCAGGGGCCCGATGACATTTGTTTTTGTTGATCACTGTTGAGACGTAGAGAGAATATCAACAAAAATATCAAAAATCTCCTTGGAGAAGACGACCGACCCGACCGTTACGCCTCCTCCGTGACTCGTTGTGAATGCCTCGGTACCTGTAGCAGGTGCGATATTCCTCCTGTGCTTTTGAACTAAGGGGGCGGGGCTAGACGGAACGAGTGGTAGAGAGGGAGACGGGGGGTGGTGGGTGAGCCTTGTATACACTAACCCCCTTTCCCCCTCTCTTCCTCTTTTTGTTTCCTCTCGTTCTCTCTCTCCCCCCCCCATCCCTCCTTCTGTAGTGGCCAAGATGAACGACAGATGTAAGGAGAAGAGGGAGGGTGTGTGTGTGTGTGTGTGTGTGCATGAGTGAGCGAGAACAGAGAGAGATGACAGGAGATAGTTTTAAAGACACTCACTCCCCCCCCCCCCCCCACACACACACACCTTTATAGAGTCAGGGAAAGTTAGCCGCGTATGCCCACTCTTTAAATCTCCATGCTATTGTTCTGTAAAGCTTGTTGTTGTTTACGCCCACCTGGTCGGCCCCAGAGCAGTTCCACTTTCGTCCACCGGGGGTTAACTTCCATTTCTGAGGATGCTTTTGATTTGTAGAGGAAGGAGAGATGATCTTTGAATTTCCCACAGAGATATTTTGGGAGCCGGCTCGTGGCAGCTTTCCGCCACGAGCCGGCGTCTCAAAACCCGGCGTGGCGACGCGCACGCCACTTCCTGTTCCCCATTGACCGCGGCGCGGTTTATCAGCGTCTTTGTGTCGCTTGACGTCACGTGAACCCACTAGGACTCAAACAGAGAGCGTTCTTTAAAGGGTTCCCAGTCACGTTATTGATCAACAATGAATTAAAACCACCAACGAATGCATCATTTCTTCTACTCAGGCTTTATTCATTTAAACGGAATCAGAGTCGGTTTATTGCCAAGTGCGCTACACATACAAGGAATGTGTCTCGGTGATTAGTGCATAACAATAAACACGAGACAACAAGACGTCATTTAAAAGTAGAAAACAATCAACAATTAAGACGTGGTGTATTTTAATCATAAACGAAGCGATGACGTCACTTCCAACGGCTGCTCTCCAAGAAACCAGCAACACAATAAACATAAAGTAACTGACCGCCTTCTGGGAGACGCAGATCTGTGGGCCTGCTGGTCGATACGGGGCTTTGTAAACGTCTAAACATCCACAGGTTGAGTTGGGAAACTGTCGGCTCGTATTTGGTGAGCAGGGGGGACTTCAAACCCTCATGGAGAGGACAGGGGAGCGAGTCAGTGGTCCCAAGATGGCCGGTCCTTCTGGGATGTTCTCCATTCAGCAGCCTCAGTCTGCTCATGTCTTTATTTACTTTGTGCAGTTTCATTTGGTCGCCTGCAAAATTCCACACAGTTTGAATTGGACTGAAGGCTCCGCCCTTTTTTTGTTTTGTTAAGGGACAGGACAGCTCCCATAAGACATCTACATGATGGGGGGGGGGGGGCAATAGCAATATGATTGCGTGGGGTAGAATTAATTGGACATGAATGCAAGTTAACAGGGTTGGGTCAAGTGGAACGCCTCGTTAGGGTCAACACAACGACAACTTTATTGTGATGCGTTCTAATGTAGTTTTTGTTAATCCAGAAACATGATTAAAACTAATAATGTTCACACAAAAAGTTTGATTTAACTAAACATTTAAACAGAAATACAAAGTAACCTCTATACTAGGCAATGTGAAGTAAAAAGAACATTTTACTTTATTCTTTTTTCCCAAATCATTATTTATGTTTTCCATCTCACTGAACAGTATAAGTACCAAAATAAATACAAATAAAACAATTAAAACACCCAAGCCAACAAGCTCCAACAAGATTTATTGGACTTCATGGAAATTAGAAAGTGATTTGTACTTAATCTGGATTAGGCGTGAAAAGATCTGGGCAGAATCCCGATTTTCAGATTAAAATCCTACATTTTATTTTGTAATTCCCTCCTTATCGGTGCTTAAAAACAATTAGTTAATATTAATAATGATTTTGTTTCTGCCTTGGAAGTTTAAAAAGCAAGTATGAAAGAGTGAATGAGAGACTTTGGATTCAACATGAATTGTTCACATTTGTCTCTTTTCTATTTTCACATTATTTTGCTCCTACACTTTTATTTCTTTCATTGTTTTTCTCCCTGCACCAAATCGTGTCCCTCATTCCTTCTCTTCACCTTCAATCCTCTCATCCTGTTGGCTGGTGTCCTCTCCCTCCTCCTCCTCCTCATCATTTGCTCTTCCTCTCGTTCTCTTTCTTTTGCTGTGTTATCAAATGATGTCCTCTGAGCCCTTTGCTTCGGTACATTGTCCACCCTTGGCACCTTTCCTGCTTCCTTTCGTCCATCATGCCCCCCCCCCCCACACACACACACAATGTATCCTCCGTGCTGTTCTGACTCTGTTGACTCGTCCTCCCATCTTCTTGTCCTTCATTGTTCTCCTCCTGTGCTTCCTGCAGCCGTCCAAGAGGAGCGTCAGAGGAACCGGGAGCGGGAAGGCGAGGCGGAGTCGACCAGCGTGGTGAACGAGGAGATGCCCGTGGAGAAGATCCTGGAGGCGGAGATGGCCGTGGAGCACAAGACGGAGCTCCACACGGACGAAGGCTCCGGGGGCAGCTCTGTGAGTCGAGGGATTACGAACCGACTCGCCGGCTCCCGCTCGTCTTCATCTTCTGACCGTCTGCCCGTAAATATCTGCTTCCTTCAGCCCAACGATCCCGTCACCAACATCTGCCAGGCGGCCGACAAGCAGCTGTTCACGCTGGTGGAGTGGGCGAAGAGGATCCCTCACTTCTCCGAGCTGGCCCTGGACGACCAGGTCATCCTGCTGCGAGCAGGTGAGTCGTGGCTCGTCCCTCTTCTACATGACGTGTTGTCCGTCTGCCACTCACGACGGCTACTAGCCACTCAGTAGGTTTTATTTTGGCGGGTGAGTGAAGCGAATCTGGCCGACACTTTTTGGCTGAAGGCCGGTGTTGACTTCCAAACCTGGAAGTAACCCGTCGTTGGTTTTCTTTTAATTCATTCAATTCAGCTTATTTTGTACAGCCCAATATCATAAATTACAAACTCTCCTCAGAGGGCTTTACAGTCTGTACACATAGACATCCCTGACCTTTGACCTTTGACCTCACATGGGATCAGGAACAACTCCAAGAAATAGAAAAAACCTTTTCAGGGGAATAAAGGGAAGAACCCTTCAGGAGAGAACAGGAGGATCAATAGATGTCATGTGACCAGATGGACAATAGATGTCATGTGACCAGATGAACAATAGATGTCATGTAACCAGATAAACAATAGATGTCATGTGACCAGATGAACAATAGATGTCATGTGACCAGATGAACAATAGATGTCATGTGACCAGATGAACAATAGATGTCATGTGACCAGATGAACAATAGATGTCATGTGACCAGATGAACAATAGATGTCATGTGACCAGATGAACAATAGATGTCATGTGACCAGATGAACAATAGATGTCATGTGACCAGATGAACAATAGATGTCATGTGACCAGATGAACAATAGATGTCATGTGACCAGATGAACAATAGATGTATGTGACCAGATGAACAATAGATGTCATGTGACCAGATGAACAATAGATGTCATGTGACCAGATGAACAATAGATGTCATGTGACCAGATGAACAATAGATGTCATGTGACCAGATGAACAATAGATGTCATGTGACCAGATGAACAATAGATGTCATGTGACCAGATGAACAATAGATGTCATGTGACCAGATGAACAATAGATGTCATGTGACCAGATGAACAATAGATGTCATGTGACCAGATGAACAATAGATGTCATGTGACCAGATGAACAATAGATGTCATGTGACCAGATGAACAATAGATGTCATGTGACCAGATGAACAATAGATGTCATGTGACCAGATGAACAATAGATGTCATGTGACCAGATGAACAATAGATGTCATGTGACCAGATGAACAATAGATGTCATGTGACCAGATGAACAATAGATGTCATGTGACCAGATGAACAATAGATGTCATGTGACCAGATGAACAATAGATGTCATGTGACCAGATGAACAATAGATGTCATGTGACCAGATGAACAATAGATGTCATGTGACCAGATGAACAATAGATGTCATGTGACCAGATGAACAATAGATGTCATGTGACCAGATGAACAATAGATGTCATGTGACCAGATGAACAATAGATGTCATGTGACCAGATGAACAATAGATGTCATGTGACCAGAAGGAATCATTATAGAGTTCATGATGTCATTTATCTGTAGGCGCCGCACTTTGTCCCATTATCAACATGGAACTGATAAATAGTCGTACCTCTTATCGAGAGAAATCATTTCTAAAGTTTTGCATCGTTGTTGTCGTACGCTTGTGAAAAAGAATCGGCGGTTGGATCCCCGGTTCCGCTAGTCCATGTCGATGTGTCCCCAGAAGGACACCCCACCCCAAATGGCTGCCGCAGGCTGTTCCTGATGCGTGGACGTTAGCTAGCCCTGATGGACATGCGGTGGCTCCTCCCACCAGTGAATGAGTGATGTCATGCAGCGTTAAAGCGATTCGAGTGTCACCGTCCACTTCCATCCACTGAAATGTATCTGTTGTTCTTTTAGTCAACAAATAAAACCCACCTGGCCACTGCCTCCATTGACTGACCTCTTGCAACCCGCCGACAGGCTGGAACGAGCTCCTGATCGCGTCGTTCTCCCATCGCTCCATCTCCGTGAAGGACGGCATCCTGCTGGCCACCGGCCTGCACGTCCACAGGAGCAGCGCTCACAGTGCCGGCGTGGGGGCCATCTTTGACAGGTACTAACAGACACGTGCGCACAGAGCACGACACGCACACCACACCGGAGGCCCGACCGGAGAGGACACGCCCCCAGCGACGATACGTTCAAAGAGCCGAAGAGCGTCCTACTCCTCTGAGAACAGAGCGAGGACCGCCCACCGGACGCAGGCAGCAGACCCCGAGGCGCCGGGCAGAGTCCGCGACGGGCGCCTCTGGACTTCGGTCCTGAGAGCTAGTTAAAGACATAACACGTATGCACATGGATTATTCCGGTGTCGCTGGATTAGTGACGGGGTAATACTTTAGGAAACTGCGTCCTCCTCGCCTTCGGTTGGCTGCAGCTGCTGTGTTCTGCGTCGGCAGTGATTGGCTGAGAGACTTTGCTTCTGTAGTGCTTGTAGGGCGGCGGCTCCCGCTCACCCAGAGACACGTCGACGGATAACGTCCATGACTAACTCGTCCGAGGCAGTCCCTTAAAGTCCTGAGAATCATCTGAATATGATGGCTTCCATCCCTTCGCCGTGGAGAACCTGGCAATGGATCTTCTTTCCTGCTGACTGAAGAATAATGGTCTTGTGATCTCATCTCGTTGTAAAGTAATCACACTCTTGACTTGAACCAGACTCTTCCTGATCGTACGATTCAAATCATCTGTGAGGGCTCGATCTCACCAGACGCGCCTCTCAAAAACGCGTCGCCCGCAAAACCATTGATTCCCTACGGTACGGCGCGACTTTCAGCAGCTTTTTAAACGCCACGCGGCGCGTTTTTTCTTGCGTTTTTCAGGCGCGGTTAAAAGTTAAAATATTCTTAACTTTAAGCGCGAGGCGCGGAGACGCGCAGCTCATCAATGTCACGCTCGGCCAAAGCAGCCAATCGGATCAAGCAGGAGGCGGGCTTTCCTTCCTGTTTTCCCGAGGAGAACCTCATATCAGCGGTATTTAATTACAAAGAGCTTTATAATTCTAAATCTAAACACGACTCAAACTGACTCCCGCTCGGTCGGAAGTGCAACTGAAAGCTTCGCCATCGAGACACAATTCGCGTAATAGATGGTGGTGTTCGCCGAACTCTTTCCTTTCTTTTTAAAAATATCTTGAACCCAAAATGAACGGTTGGTTGCGCACGCAGGTCCGCTCCACAGGCGCACCGCGCTGTTTTGCCCGGCACGTTTTTGACAAGGCGTTTTTGGTGCGGCTGCGCTTTTTAGAGTCGCGTCCGGTGTGATCGAGCCCTGATTCATCGGCCTGAGGCGATCACTGCCAGTCTTTACATCTAAGCTCACACCATTGTACAACTAGAACGGGCACTCGGTAGAGCGCATACCTTCGCATATCACAAGATTGGGCATTAAATTATGAACATTTTGGCATTAGTTGCCAATTGGATACAAATTTACCGTGCTATGGTAAAAAGAAGATGTTGACCTTTCCTTGACCTTTGACCCGATTGATCCCAAAATCTAATCAAATGGTCCCCGGATAATAACCAATCATCACACCAAATTACATGCGATTCGGTTTAAAACTTTTTTTGTAATGCGAGTAACACGCATACAAATAAATAAATACTCGGCGATCAAAACATAACCTTTCGCATTTTCAATGCGAAGGTAATAAGTTATTCAATAGATAATATACAAAGAGTGCCTTATGCGGATATTAAGAAAATCACTACTTCTGACCAAATACCTCAATGTCGATATTCTGAAGATATTGTAGGTTTGAATCTTTATAAAATGTTTTTTTGGAGACATAATCCTCAGTGATGTAATGAGCACGTGGCTAAAGGCCACTGATGGAACCGTGAGGTAGGACAATGACATCACTTTGCTCCCACGCAGTCTTTAAAACAGACTAAAGGTTTTAACTTAGTAAGATATCCAAAGTCACAGATGATAAATAATCCCCATATATTGACCAGCCCTCATTTTGTGTTTGATTAATGGCCGCAGGTCCACACAGTCCAGAGTCATCCAGAATCCCATCTAATCCA
Organism: Pseudoliparis swirei; assembly: GCF_029220125.1. Classification (NCBI taxonomy): domain Eukaryota; kingdom Metazoa; phylum Chordata; class Actinopteri; order Perciformes; family Liparidae; genus Pseudoliparis; species Pseudoliparis swirei. Next base: position 2,023,211 of record NC_079388.1, read on the forward strand.
TCACGAGCCCGTTGGTTTGAGACCCTCAAACACTTATTCCATCATCACTGGAAACCAGAGCGGAACGTGAACTTCCTCTCAACCATCAAAGGTTACCTCCAAAGTCACGAGGAACTAATACTGAGATACCGGAAACCATCGTCTTGTTATTGAGGTTGTTTCACTTAATGAAGACGTGACCCTTAATAATAATAATGCTGGTTGATGCGAGGATGTGGTCCAGAGGTCGTGACACAGTGTCAGTGACACTCAAAGAAATCAAAACGTCATCACAATGTGTCCATTCACTGTTAGTTACACAGTAATTACATTGTTATACGGGATTAATTCAGGTTTACGGCACGCTTCTGGCAGACTGCTCGATGCTTTCCCTCTTCTCGTGGCACTGCTCTCTCCTAGCTTCAGCTTCCGCTTCCTGCTCCGTCCAGGAGGACGAACTAGACGTGTTACGAGGGGAGCCAGACCAGCACTAGTACAACGATTTCACAACAAAATGACAAAAGAGAAGCGGAGTCATTTAACAAACTGTAAAGGTGGGTACCGACGACCAATGCCAGAATAAAGAGTCGGTACCCGTCTTTTCCGTTTTAATGTCTTCTCCGCTTCTCTTTTGTTGATTTCTGTTTAACTTGTTGGTTGTTTGTTGTTTATTTACTTTCTTAAGGGACACATTTAGGTGGATCTATTGTTTTGAAGGAAAACCATTTCTCACCATGTTCTCATGAGAGTAGAATTACCTGAAACGTTGGCTGAGAGCGAGCCCTCCGTTTCTACACAGGGGGCGGGGCCTCTTCACTAGGTCTGTGTGTACAGGAGCCCTGAATGGACAAGTCAAGAAGTCATTCGGTTGGTTGGTTCTAGATATTGTTGCATTTTTGCACGTTCAGCCTCCGTTCTTCACTCGATAGCCACAGTCCAGTGACTCCTTCTCATTTATTCATCTTCATATCGTCAACATGTACCGACGCTGTGTTTTTAAACCCTAATGTTGAGAGTTTTCATCATTAAATGGATGGAATAGGGTTTTTGAATGTGTGTTAGTTAGTTTGAAGACAATGAGACTTGAGGTCGTTGCTCCTGTGGTGGAGTTGGTTGGACGATGAATGAAAACCAATAGAACCAATTCTCCCTTTTGACTCCGATTTAATTTTTCTCTCAAAGGAGAAATACGGGACAAGTATCCAGGCGGACACGGTGTGGATGCTGGAGCAGTGAGGTTCATCTAAATGAGTTAGAGTTCTCGATGTATGCTTAGCGAGGAACAGCTATTGAAGGCTGAGGTCGTTGTTTCCTGAACATGTGTACTAATGATTTTCTGCTGTAATGCATTTGGCTCCTAAGATTGATCATAACTTCCTCCTCTGCTTATCCATGTGAAGACTAGAGTTTATGTCATAAAACAGATCAAATGTTTATCAAAGTACACCTGTAGGAATATCAGTGATAAATCAAACGCGCAATATGTGAACAATCCTCATGCAGACAGTTTGAAAACCCACCAGCTGTGTACCACGACAGTCATTGTGAAGTCCTATGTAAGCACTGACCCTCAGGGCTCAGACAACAGTTCTGTTATAACAATGTAACTGTGTAATGACATTGTAATAACACATTGTGATTGAACACACAGGGCGCACAATGCCGAGGTTGGGGCCATATTTGACAGGTAATTACGCCTCCACACAAACACCTTTCTGAAACCCCTCCTCTCCAAACTCAGCGCTCGCAGGCTGAGGCTCTTCTTGGGCTCCCCTGCAGAAGACACACGAGATGCGAGTCGCTGCGGGTGGTACGACCCGACCCCCCCAGTAGACGTCATGGTTCAGACGGCAAAGAGCAGTTCTGCATTTTTAATTGGACTCCAGTTCCGTGTTTGGTCCGTGGCGTTGGCCGCCAGGATCCTGCAGGGGGCTTTTCGTCTTTTTCTCCCCAAACCAAATGCTTGTCGCGCCTCGAGGAGCCAATGGAGAGCGTTCCCAGAGGGGGGGGGGGGGTCTGTGAACATGTCCGCTTGCGATGACGGAGCAGCAAACACGCTAATGGCCATCGCTTCCTTCACCCCCACTGGCGTCTGCGTAGTCCTCTCCTCCTCACAGGTAGCTACAGGTTCTAAGCTGACCGGTTCATGTCAGACACTCAGGGTTCACACTGACGATGCATGACGACTCGTCACATGACACGTGTCGGTAAGTTGGTGTTGACTCTTTCCTGCTGTTTGCATGAATAACAAGACACGCCTCTTACTTCCTTAGGGTTCAGGGTTTGCGAAGCATAGGGAAGAATGAATGGATGGCATTTAAAGGACAACCCCCCCCCCCCCCTCTCCGTTGTTTCACTTTTCGTTCACCGGGAGGCGCGAGAGAAAAACTTATTTTTTCTTCTTTGAGAATCCATATGAGTCGTGTGCACATCCGAAAGATTATTTAGCGTGTGAAGCTTTCCCATAAAGCACCGCAACCAGATTCCTCTTCACTCCCCCGGCCCTCGAGTCATTGCTCACACCTTCGGCACAGGGGAATTGACTCGTCTGAAACGAGGCATTTACAAATAATCTGTGAAGGAGGCGTCCTGGGTCTAAAATATGAGCTCCGGAGCTCGGAGGATGGAGGCATGTTGAGAGCCGGAGCCTCGGAGTCGTCGGCCGAGCCGGTGGAACACGGGGCGAGAGGAGGTGTAGCCTCACAGGAAACTCCATGAAGTGTTCTCTCTCCAGCCAGCGTCGCTTTTTATCACTCGGCCCGCTCACAGCACTTTTGCACGTTAGCTAACACGTTAGCTAGCACGTTAGCTAGCACGTTAGCTAGCACCGTAAATTACAAACACACCCAACTGGATGATGAGAAGAAGAACATGCCTTATCGTACCGCTTTTGGGTGGCGGCGGTTTTCCTCCTCGCCGGTTTATCCAGCGTTTGTTGTTTGTCTTGCCGTAGAACCTGTAGAACAGGCCACGCCCCCTCTAGATTATACACACAGCCGTATTCCATTGAGCAGTAACCATGACTACAACGTGACGATGGAGTCTGGTTCCTCTCTGTTGTTCTTACTCTCTTATTCCCCCCCCCCTTTTCTTCCTCTTGTTTTTATTGTTTTCTCGCTCTTTTTGTCTCCTCATCGTCATCTCCTTCTTGTCCCCTTCCCTCGTCTCCTTCCTGCTCCCCGATCTGGAATGGCCCCGACCTGGATCTCCCTCCTCTCCGCAGGGTGCTGACGGAGCTGGTGAGCAAGATGAGGGACATGCAGATGGACAAGACGGAGCTGGGCTGCCTGCGGGCCATCATCCTCTTCAACCCGGGTACGTCCTCAGGGCTCAGGGTCATGGAAAACCTGGGAACGGCCTGGAATTTAAAAATGTTTTTTTCCAGGCCTGGAAAAGTCCTGAAAATATGTTCTATTCATATGTTCATTTACGCTGAGTTTTAAGTCTGCCCCAGGGCAGCTGTGGCTACTGATGTAGCTTACCACCAGCGGTATGACTGTGTGTGTGTGTGACTACTGGACTGTAAAGCGACTTCGGGTGCCTTGAGAAGCGCTATATAAAATAAATGATTATTATTATTATTATTATTATTAAATAATTAAAATGCTTTAAAAAATAAGTGAACGCACCTTAACTAAAAAAAAATTATTCTTTAAATGAAACTATTGTCTCATGAATTTTTCATTTAAGGTTTAATACTTTATGCTTTGTAATTCTCATTGTTAGTTTAAATACCACAATTTCTCACTTTTTCATGTTTACACCAAGATAAAAATATAAGTTTGGTCATGGAAATATGATTTAAAGTCCTGGAGATCCATTGGTCATGTGGATGAACCTGTGCATTGGTCACCATGTGGATGAACCTGTTCATTGGTCACCATGTGGATGAACCTGTTCATTGGTCATGTGGATGAACCTGTTCATTGGTCATGTGCAGGGGTCCCCAAACTTTTTCCTAAGAGGGCCACATAACGTTTGCCTTGTCTGCTGGAGGGCCAGCCGGGGGGGGGTGTGCTAGTGAGAATGTGCTCACCTGTGTGCGCGCATCACGGCTGAGCGATGCGCGCGCCACTCGCTGTGAGTGCTACGTGTGCAGACAGCATTTAACGGAGCGAAGCAGCGGGTGCGGTCTGATCGCTCTTTTAATGAAGTATTGATAATAAAAATATGCTAAATCACATCGTTTTTAACGTACGGGTACTTTGTTAGCATCGCTACACCGTGCAGCGTGACAGCAGCAGATGTAGCGGACTAACATTCAAGCTAACCTAACTTCCCAAACGCTGTCGACATCTGAACGCTGATTGGCCGAGACGCGACACGTCCCATCAAAGATGTTCTATTGCGAAGAGCACCACTCCACATTTTCTCCGCGTCTCACTGCAATCTCAACGGCAGCGGGCCAGGTGAAAAAAATAATGAATCGGAACGCGTCTCTGGTATTGTTCAGGGGGCCGGTCCAAATGGGGAGGCGGGCCGGATCCGGCCTGCGGGCCGTAGTTTGGGGACCACTGGTCATGTGGATGAACCTGTTCATTGGTCACCATGTGGATGAACCTGTTCATTGGTCACCATGTGGATGAACCTGTTCATTGGTCATGTGGATGAACCTGTTCATTGGTCATGAGGATGAACCTGTTCATTGGTCATGGATGAACCTGTTCATTGGTCATGTGGATGAACCTGTTCATTGGTCATGAGGATGAACCTGTTCATTGGTCATGTGGATGAACCTGTTCATTGGTCATGAGGATGAACCTGTTCATTGGTCATGTGGATGAACCTGTTCATTGGTCATGTGGATGAACCTGTTCATTGGTCATGTGGATGAACCTGTTCATTGGTCATGGATGAACCTGTTCATTGGTCATGAGGATGAATCTGTTCATTGGTCATGTGGATGAACCTGTTCATTGGTCATGTGGATGAACCTGTTCATTGGTCATGTGGATGAACCTGTTCATTGGTCATGAGGATGAACCTGTTCATTGGTCATGTGGATGAACCTGTTCATTGGTCATGAGGATGAATCTGTTCACTGGTCATGTGGATGAACCTGTTCATTGGTCATGTGGATGAACCTGTTCATTGGTCATGTGGATGAACCTGTTCATTGGTCATGTGGATGAACCTGTTCATTGGTCATGTGGATGAACCTGTTCATTGGTCATGTGGATGAACCTGTTCATTGGTCATGAGGATGAACCTGTTCATTGGTCATGTGGATGAACCCTGTTCATTGGTCATGAGGATGAATCTGTTCACTGGTCATGTGGATGAACCTGTTCATTGGTCATTTGGATGAACCTGTTCATTGGTCATGTGGATGAACCTGTTCATTGGTCATGTGGATGAACCTCTTCATTGGTCATGTGGATGAACCTCTTCATTGGTCATGTGGATGAACCTGTTCTTTGGTCATGTAGATGAACCTGTTCTTTGGTCATGTGGATGAACCTGTTCATTGGTCATGTGGATGAACCTGTTCATTGGTCATGAGGATGAACCTGTTCATTGGTCATGAGGATGAACCTGTTCATTGGTCATGTGGATGAACCTGTTCATTGGTCATGTGGATGAACCTGTTCATTGGTCACCATGTGGATGAACCTGTTCATTGGCAGGCATGAGAATCCCTCACCTTTCGGCGAAATTCGCCGTTTTGAAACCAAAATAGGTGACTTACGTGAATCGTGTAGATCCAAAGAGTTTTTGTTTTGGGGTAGGGGGGGGGGGTCAATTGGCCGGCCGGCGTTTATGAGATTGGAGTGGGACGCGGAGACAGTGTGAAGTGTTGCTCTTCGCAATAAAACATCTTTGATGGGACGTGTCGCGTCTCGGCCAATCAGCGTCAAGATGTCTTCAGCGTTTGGTGATTTAGGTTAGCTTGAATGTTAGACGCTACTTCTGCTGCTGTCGCGCTGCACGGTGGAGCGATGCTAACAAAGTACCCGTACGTTAAGAGCGATGTGATTTAGCATATTTTTAGTCTCAATACTTCATTAAAAGAGCGATCAGAGCTCACACGCTGCTCCGTGTCAAGCTGTTTGCACGCGAAGCGCAGCGCTCACAGCGAGGGGCGTTAAGTGGCGGAATTTTCGGCTTTAAAAATAGAAATAAAAAAAGATGCCAGAAGTGAAATGTTTAAGTTCAGTCTGTAAAGTTCTGTAACTCTACAGCTGCTCTTCCTGATGAACTCTATCCTCTGGTCAGAGACTAACGGCCTCATAGTGTATAATCATTGATCAATGCTATGATGGCTCCATGTAGTTTCATTAATATCTTGCTGTATTAATACTAATATTACTGCTATTTGTTAAGTGTTGAAAAAGTTGGTAAAAAGTGAACCATACAGATATTTTATTTATTACTATTATAGATAAATATACCAGTATCGTATTTATGGTATACTGTTTTTATGGTATTGTATCATGATATTTATGGCAGGTATGGTATAGAAGATCGTGACAACCAGGTAGAGGCAGAACAGACTCGAGGAACAGACTCATGGCTCAGCAGAGCACAAGACTTGAAGACTTGTTCACGCCAACAACAAAAAAAGGAAGTTGGTTCATGAATGACCATATTATACACAATATTACTATTATTATAGTATTATAGGGCCCGATCACTGACTTGGTGTCAGAATGGAGGACCTATAGATTATCATACAACGTCCAACATCGATGTTCGTGGAAGTCACCAGCACCCCACCCCCCTATCCTCCTCACCTTTTTCACCCCTGACCCGTTTTCATGCCTGATTGGTCATGTGGATGAACCTGTTCATTGGTCATGAGGATGATGATAATGTTTAGTCCCCGTGTCACGTAGATGTTTTCTTGTTCCCGTCTGAAGACGCTAAAGGTTTGTCCAGCCCCAGCGAGGTGGAGCAGCTGAGAGAGAGGGTGTACGCCTCGCTCGAGTCCTTCTGCAAGCAGAAGTACCCCAATCAGCAGGGCAGGTAGTCTGCAACACACACACACACACGCACACCGTTCAGGACCAGTCAGCCTCAGCGTGGCCCTGAGGCTCAGCGGGCTGGGTGTGGCGTGAAGAAGCCGTCTCCTGGTCTCCGGCGTTCTCCTCTAACACGTCCGTGGTCGTCTCTCTCCTCCAGGTTTGCTAAGCTCCTCCTCCGGCTGCCGGCGCTGCGCTCCATTGGTCTGAAGTGCCTGGAGCACCTGTTCTTCTTCAAGCTGATCGGCGACACGCCCATTGACACCTTCCTGATGGAGATGCTGGAGGCCCCCCACCAGCTCACCTAGAGGACGCCGCCGGGCTCGGCCCAGTCCGGGTCCCACGCACACCAGGATCGGCCACAAGCCCCCCCCCTCCCCCACGTTGGGCCGCTAGGCCCCTCCCTGCTGGTTTTACTGTTCCGGCTCTGTCACACACACACACACACCACGATTTATCACGACGCTCATGAATTGACATGCAACACGTGGATAACATGGATGAGCAACATGCTAACACACTCTCACACACATGTGGACCGTCTGTTCCCCGAGCCCGCTTCCCCCCCCACAGGGGTAACGACTCAAAGACACGCCCCCTTTTTATCACACACAGTGGCATAAACATCCTAAATCCACCTCCGATGTTCCCGTGTGGCGGTGAGCCAGGCGTACGGCCCCTGGGGGTTTTACATATTCATGTGTGGGCGTGGCTTAAGATCCGGGGCCGTTGGTCCTCCGGCGGACCGGCAGCGCATCCCGGTAACGTCGAAACGCGTTCTGCTTGTGTTTGAATAATCATGCTGAAACTTGTTTTAGTTTCTATTTTTGAAGTACTGTACTCATGAAATGAGAGCTTTTTTTTTTTTTTTTTCAAGGCATTGAAATCCGGGGCAAGGGGAGCGGGAGCACTTTGTTGAACAGACTCCGCCCCCTCCCCCGACCCTGACGCACAGTGGGCTTTGTAAGACGAAGAATGACTTGAATCTTTCTTAATTTCCTTTCTTCTTTCATCACTATTTAGGCAGTTTGTTGGCATGGAAGTAGCGTTTCACGCGAGGGTCTGACAGGAAGTACCGCTTCACGCGAGACACGCCGTCTCCCCGCCGCGCTCCTCCCCCATGCGCCGGTGGTCATTTATGCACTTTTTGTGAGCTGTGGCTGTGTAAATGTTCCCGTCTCCTAGAAATGACCGTGGACTCTCGGAGGCCTCAGAGGACCTGAAGGTACCGACCGTGGGGTTTTCTTATTACTGCGTGGTCGTCCAATCAGATGCGAGGATTTTGTGATGGCACTTGCTCAACGACGGGGGCCACTTCCTGTCCAGAGGAACACGGCGAGGTGTAGCTGGAGGCTGAGGTTTAGAAAAAGCTGAAGCTCAAAGATGTAAGATATTTAAAAGAAAAAGAGCATCTGATATATTTTGACGTGGCAATAATGCAACATGTCAATCAATGTCACATCTAACTCGTCTGCCCCCCCCCCCCCCCCCCCCCCGGCGGCGTTGGCCAACAGAGCGCCGGCGCTCCGTGTCCGTTGTTCCCGTGATGCAATAATGTCCGCTTGGTGCTGTGCGGCGGATGTAAATAGTCCAGGAGGAAAACAGAAGCCTGTGAAACTCGCGGCTCCAACAAACGCTTTGAGAAGCTCCTCCGTGTCGCTGGCCTGCCTCCCGCGTGAGGGCATTGCCATGGCGACGTGATCGAGGCCACGCCCCTCACTTCTGCCCACGCCCCCCCATCAGGCTCATCCTGGGGTACACGGTCGGGTCGGCAGTATTTAAAAGAGCGTAGACGTTCCCAGGCGTGTTCACCTTATTAGTCGGCACATTCAGGAACGGGGAGGAGCTGACGCTCTCCGGGGATGAGGCCCCGCCCTCTCCACCGGGACGAGGCCCCGCCCTCTCCACCGGGACGAGGCCCCGCCCTCTCCACCGGGACGAGGCCCGCCTCCACGGACGAGGCCGCCCTCTCCACCGAGACGAGGCCCCGCCCTCTCCACCGGGACGAGGCCCCGCCCTCTCCACCGAGACGAGGCCCCGTCCTCTACACCAAGACGAGGCCCCGCCCTCTCCACCGGGACGAGGCCCCGCCCTCTCCACCGAGACGAGGCCCCGCCCTCTCCACCGGGACGAGGCCCCGCCCTCTCCACCGAGACGAGGCCCCGCCCTCTCCACCGGGACGAGGCCCCGTCCTCTACACCAAGACGAGGCCCCGTCCTCTACACCAAGACGAGGCCCCGCCCTCTCCACCGGGACGAGGCCCCGCCCTCTCCACCGGACCGGGCTTCATCCCCACGCCGTCTCTCTTGGTCTGTGGAGCGTCAGAGGCAGGAAGTCTCAGTGAGAGACGTGCAGCTGGTTCATTCATATGGTGCTAAGCGGTTGTGTTTTGGGGTCAGCTGACCGGTGACCTCTGTGACCCGATGCTCCACCCTCCTCCTCCTGCTCCAACGTGACCGCCACAGACGCTCGGCCGCGTGGCGCCGGGCTTCGGACCCGGAACACGAATCCTGAGATCCTTGGACTGTTTGGAGAGAGAAGGATGTGACGCTGTGTTGTGGAGGCGGGGTCCCTCCTCGCCACCGGGGCCCCTCCTCGCCGCCTCTCCTTGCCGGCACAGTGGCGTCCGCCCACAGCGAGCCGTGACCTTGTTCTGTTGTCGCCATCTTTGTTACATTTTAAAATGACTCGCTTTCTGAAAATCAATTGATTTTAAACATGTTTTTAATGTGTGTTTGTGTGTGTGTGTGTGTGTGTGTTATGGATCGCAGGCTGTGACTGAATTATTGATCATTGTGTATAGATTAGTTATATTGGGGGGCGGCAGCATTTTGACCAACTGACACGGGGCCCGCTCTGATCCACCTCCCTCACTGGTTTACTGGCCCCGGGGCCCCGGTGCTGCTGGTGTCACCACGTTGTTGTTGTTGTTGTTGGTGCAGAGGGTGAGACGTGCACCCTGAAGGGGTGCAGAGGGGAGGAGTCTATCGGGGCGTGGCCCCTCTTGGTGCTCTTGCTGGACATTGCTTTGTGTTTTTCTTCCATTTGTGTCGGTGATGTCGCATCTCTGACTGAAACGGGGGGCGGAGTCCACAGGTCCGGCTCGTTGGTGGGAGGGGTCAACGTCATGTTGGAGGCTCACTTTAAGAAGGAAGTTGTTTTAGGCTGGAGGAAGTGTGTGTGGGTGTGTGTGGCGGGGTCAGAGAGAGAGAAGCAGGGGAGGGAAGAAGGGCAGGGACCAAAGAAACTCATCAGTGTCACGTCCATCAAGAAGAAAACCCCCGTTCCCCTGAGATCTCGACTCTTCCTTAATTGTTTACTCTTCACCTTGAAAAAGAAAAACAACAATGTCAAACTGTTTATTTGTCTCGTTTCCCGTCTCTTTGCTCTTCACCTTTTTTGTTTATTACAAAGTATTAAACAAGTACAAGAACTGTCAAATCAGACCGGATCGTCCCTCTTGCTTTGTTTACTCCTCTCCTGTTTGTTGTCCTGTTTGTGTCCCGCTCGTCTTCTCGTGGAGGACATCCACCTCTCTGCTCCTGGGTGGAAAGAAGAGGAAAAATAAACCATGAATCCTTTTTTCAGTCATAGTTTCTCTGTCGTGTCGTGTGAGTAAAGGTGTTATTACTGTACGCCGTGTGCTCCGCGTTGATTATTTCTAAACTACTCTCCAGATGGTTTTGTTGTTAAATAAGTTGTGACGTCACTGCGCCTCGTGACGGTGAGCTCAGTCCAGCAGGACCGCAGGGGCCCCGGTGGGTCGCCGGCCCTGCACTCCCCCCGCGCCGCCGCTAGAGGGAGCGCCGACCCCTCCGTCCCACTGCCAACCACCGTGGTCCCGCTCGGCTCCACCTCCGGCCCCGCCCACCTCGCGCGGCCTGGCCAATCGGGATGCAGCAGGACGTTTTCATCGGTACAGGTCTCAGTCCCTGTTATTAAATGTATTTTTACGTCCTCTGTGATGCCGCTCGGCAGTTAGTTCTGCTCACCAGTATTTAAAGGATTTAACTATTTTTGGTCAGATTCTTTATGCAAGTTGGTAGTAATTTCACCATATCTAAAAAAAAATACAAGTCCAATCTCTCAATAGTTCACCCATTAAAGTGTCCCTTCCCCCTGTGTTGGCACAGCCCTCCTGTGGTTCCGCCAGCAGAGGGCGCAGTCACAATGAGGGCGCTGTTCAGGACCAGGAGGCGTCATTCAGAGGAGATCATTAGCAGACGGGAGGTCTGGGTTCAGGTCATTGGGAACAGGCCCACCTCAATGTGTTCAGGATTGGATTAAAAAAATAAAGATTTCCACCAGCACAAAAGTTTAAAGTTTTTCCTCTTTAAAAACAATTTTAAAAGCACAGAATCACTCAAAGCTGCGTCATGATGTCCAGAGATCTCAGAGGAACACATTTCATTATGGTTTATCATTTATTTGAATAGATTCCGTCATGCTCCATCTTCCTCAGGTTCCCTCCTCACCACAACACCGCCTCACCTCCTCCTCACTCTGCCCTCCATCCTCCTGGTTAACCTCTCGGTCTCTCCTCCTGTTTCTCGACCCCAGACTCCCTCTCCCCGTCCGACGTGAGGGCCGAACGCCGCACGCCGGACGCCTTTTATACCCAGGGGCCACTTCGTCCTCTCGATTCCTGAATGTTTTCACTGCGACGTGTTTGGAAGTTGGGGTCGCCGCCAGCGCTTTGATGAACCCTGTGTGGTGGAGATACCCCACACAGGGTGTTCACACACACACACACCAAACGGGGGGAAGTAGGAAGACACTCTGGACGGGTCAGATATACCTCAAAGGTCACTGTTCTTGTCTGTTCTCGTAGCTCCTGTCTGCTTAGATGAACTAAATGCTTTTGGATTTGATGGAATTTGTCGCCCGCCCACTATAAACAAATAAATGAACACACAAGTTCCTTAAAGTCCGACCATTTAGGGTCAGATTATTTAAGTCATGAAGAATCGCGTGTCCGTCCGCTGCTGGCAGCCCGGACTGACGGAGACGACATTGAAAGCAGCTTTTAGTCCGGATGTTGGCATATCCAGTCTCTACGGGGAAAAGGCCCGCTGGAAAGGGCCCGCTGAGGGGCGCAGCTCAGGGTGCAGGTGATGGTGGTGGTGGTGCAGCTCGGGGCCTCCATCAGGCTGTGGGAACTCTGGAATGCCCAGAGACAACATTTAGGGAAGCCAAATTGCTGGTCAGCCACCGGCCCGTGTCCCTCTGTAATGACACGGAGCCACTGTGAGCCGGGCCCGACCCGGCGCCTGCAGAGTGGAGCTGGATCTGGGTGGAGCTGCAGCACCGGGTCCCAGCGGCAGCGTATCATTCTGCCTGCTCCTGCTTTCTAATCACGGGAATGTGGAATGTAAGTGAGACTGAGATGTGCTGAATGTTCCAGAAGGACTCAGCGTGACACAACGGGCCGCTTCAGAGCTAGAGGCCGAACCGGACCACGCTGGAAATGGACTTCTGCATTTCACTTTACCTGTAAAGCTCATGAACGTGAAGTTACCTTCCTGAAGAGGAGTGGGTTGCTGTTATTCTTGTTTAAAGACCTCGGTGCAGATGCTGGTCTCAAACAGGTGACCTTGACCTCTCACCTCCAGGCCTGGGAATGAGTCAATGCTACAGGCCTCGTCTCTATGGAGACGGCGTTTATCATCCCACGCAGTGAGGGGCAAGAACCATGCCGGTTGTTTGCCTAGAGTTTAAATGTCTTTTTAGAATGTTATATTTGTATCGTTTTATGGTCCCTAACGGGAATTACAGACATTGGGTTTGACCAAAAAGACAACATGTTAGTCCCCATGTGTGGGTATGTTAGTCCCCATGTGTAGGTATGTTAGTCCCCATGTGTAGGTGTGTTAGTCCCCATGTGTAGGTGTGTTAGTCCCCATGTGTGGGGGTGTTAGTCCCCATGTGTAGGTATGTTAGTCCCCATGTGTAGGTATGTTAGTCCCCATGTGTGGGTATGTTAGTCCCCATGTGTAGGTATGTTAGTCCCCATGTGTAGGTGTGTTAGTCCCCATGTGTGGGGGTGTTAGTCCCCATGTGTAGGTATGTTAGTCCCCATGTGTAGGTGTGTTAGTCCCCATGTGTGGGGGTGTTAGTCCCCATGTGTAGGTATGTTAGTCCCCATGTGTGGGTGTGTTAGTCCCCATGTGTAGGTATGTTAGTCCCCATGTGTGGGGGTGTTAGTCCCCATGTGTAGGTATGTTAGTCCCCATGTGTGGAGGTGTTAGTCCCCATGTGTAGGTATGTTAGTCCCCATGTGTAGGTATGTTAGTCCCCATGTGTGGGGGTTTTAGTCCCCATGTGTAGATATGTTAGTCCCCATGTGTAGGTATGTTAGTCCCCATGTGTGGGGGTGTTAGTCCCCATGTGTAGGTATGTTAGTCCCCATGTGTGGGTATGTTAGTCCTCATGTGTGTGGGTGTTAGTCCCCATGTGTAGGTATGTTAGTCCCCATGTGTGGGTATGTTAGTCCCCATGTGTAGGTATGTTAGTCCTCATGTGTGTGGGTGTTAGTCCCCATGTGTAGGTATGTTAGTCCCCATGTGTGGGGGTGTTAGTCCCCATGTGTAGGTATGTTAGTCCCCATGTGTAGGTATGTTAGTCCCCATGTGTGGGTATGTTAGTCCCCATGTGTAGTTATGTTAGTCCCCATGTGTGGGTATGTTAGTCCCCATGTGTGGGTATGTTAGTCCCCATGTGTGGGGGTTTTAGTCCCCATGTGTAGGTATGTTAGTCCCCATGTGTGGGTATGTTAGTCCCCATGTGTAGGTATGTTAGTCCCCATGTGTGGGGGTTTTAGTCCCCATGTGTAGGTATGTTAGTCCCCATGTGTAGGTATGTTAGTCCCCATGTGTGGGGGTGTTAGTCCCCATGTGTAGGTATGTTTGTCCCCATGTGTGGGTGTGTTAGTCCCCATGTGTAGGTATGTTAGTCCCCATGTGTGGGGGTGTTAGTCCCCATGTGTAGGTATGTTAGTCCCCATGTGTGGAGGTGTTAGTCCCCATGTGTAGGTATGTTAGTCCTCATGTGTGTGGGTGTTAGTCCCCATGTGTAGGTATGTTAGTCCCCATGTGTAGGTATGTTAGTCCTCATGTGTGTGGGTGTTAGTCCCCATGTGTAGGTATGTTAGTCCCCATGTGTATGTATGTTAGTCCCCATGTGTGGGGGTTTTAGTCCCCATGTGTAAATATGTTAGTCCCCATGTGTGGGTATGTTAGTCCCCATGTGTAGGTATGTTAGTCCTCATGTGTGTGGGTGTTAGTCCCCATGTGTAGGTATGTTAGTCCCCATGTGTGGGTATGTTAGTCCCCATGTGTAGGTATGTTAGTCCTCATGTGTGTGGGTGTTAGTCCCCATGTGTAGGTATGTTAGTCCCCATGTGTAGGTATGTTAGTCCCCATGTGTAGGTATGTTAGTCCCCATGTGTAGGTATGTTAGTCCTCATGTGTGGGTATGTTAGTCCCCATGTGTAGGTATGTTAGTCCCCATGTGTGGGGGTGTTAGTCCTCATGTGTGTGGGTGTTAGTCCCCATGTGTAGGTATGTTAGTCCCCATGTGTGGGTATGTTAGTCCCCATGTGTGGGGGTGTTAGTCCTCATGTGTGTGGGTGTTAGTCCCCATGTGTAGGTATGTTAGTCCCCATGTGTGGGTGTGACCTCTCTCCAGTCACATGACCTCTCTCCGGTCACATGAACACTCTCCGGTCACATGACCACTCTCCAGTCACATGACCTCTGTCCGGTCACATGACCACTCTCCGGTCACATGACCTCTCTCCGGTCACATGACCACTCTCCAGTCACATGACCTCCCTCCAGTCACATGACCACTCGCCAGTCACATGACCACTCTCCAGTCACATGACCTCCCTCCAGTCACATGACCACTCTCCAGTCAGATGACCTCTCTCCAGTCACATGACCACTCTCCAGTCACATGACCACTCTCCAGTCACATGACCTCTCTCCAGTCACATGACCACTCTCCAGTCACATGACCTCTCTCCAGTCACATGACCACTCTCCAGTCACATGACCACTCTCCAGTCACATGACCTCTGTCCGGTCACATGACCACTCTCCGGTCACATGACCTCTCTCCGGTCACATGACCACTCTCCAGTCACATGACCTCCCTCCAGTCACATGACCACTCGCCAGTCACATGACCACTCTCCAGTCACATGACCTCCCTCCAGTCACATGACCTCTCTGCAGTCACATGACCTCTCTCCGGTCACATGACCACTCTCCGGTCACATGACCTCCCTCCGGTCACATGACCTCTCTCCGGTCACATGACCACTCTCCAGTCACATTACCTCTCTCCAGTCACATGACCACTCTCCAGTCACATGACCACTCTCCAGTCACATGACCACTCTCCAGTCACATTACCTCTCTCCAGTCACATGACCTCTCTCCAGTCACATGACCACTCTCCAGTCACATGACCACTCTGCAGTCACATGACCACTCTCCAGTCACATGACCACTCTCCAGTCACATGACCTCTCTCCGGTCACATGACCACTCTGCAGTCACATGACCACTCTCCAGTCACATGACCACTCTCCAGTCACATGACAACTCTCCAGTCACATGACCACTCTCCAGTCACATGACCTCTCTCCAGTCACATGACCACTCTCCAGTCACATGACCTCTCTCCGGTCACATGACCACTCTGCAGTCACATGACCACTCTCCAGTCACATGACCTCTCTCCGGTCACATGACCTCTCTCCAGTCACATGACCACTCTCCGGTCACATGACCTCTCTCTGGTCACATGACCTCTCTCCAGTCACATGACCTCTCTCCAGTCACATGACAACTCTCCAGTCACATGACCTCTCTCCAGTCACATGACAACTCTCCAGTCACATGACCACTCTCCAGTCACATGACCACTCTCCAGTCACATGACCACTCTCCGGTCACATGACCTCTCTCTGGTCACATGACCTCTCTCCAGTCACATGACCGCTCTCCAGTCACATGACCTCTCTCATGACCTCAGTGGACCTGCTGGGCTTCAGTATATTAAAACAATAAATTAAGCAACTCTGATAACAGCTTCGTCAAAATAAACAGGATTACAATTCAAGTCTGAACTTTTTATTGCAGCAACCAATTAATAAATGGGAATTCAAATATAAAATAAAACATAATGTAATGTCCTCCTCATGCAGCAGTTTGTGGTCGTTACTTCTGATACCGTGATCAATCAACCTTTTTTCTTATGGCTGGAGAAGTCGATCGATGGTTCGATTCCCTCTTTCCTTCAAGGTCATAATTCTTGGATCCTTTGCAGGCTGCTGATTGGGGAAACTCTATTGGTGGCCCTTGACCTTTCCTCTTTCTACCATCTCCCAGCATGCTCTCTTCCCTCTCCTCCCTCTCTTCCCTCTCTTCCCTCTCCTCCCTCTCCTCCCTCTCTTCCCTCTCTTCCCTCTCCTCCCTCTCCTTCCTCTCCTCCCTCTCCTCCCTCTCCTCCCTCTCCTCCCTCTCCTTCCTCTCCTCCCTCTCCTCCCTCTCCTTCCTCTCCTCCCTCTCCTCCCTCTCCTCCCTCTCTTCCCTCTCTTCCCTTTCTTCCTCTCCTCCTCTCTTCCTCTCTTCCTCTCCTCCTCTCTTCCTCTCTTCCTCTCCTCCTCTCCTCCTCTCTTCCTCTCTTCCTCTCCTCCTCTCTTCCCTCCTCGTCTCCATCCCCTCCTCTGGCTTCTCTCTGCTCTCCTGTACCCGGAGGGGAGGGCCGGGTCTCGGCAGCTTCCTGTCTCACAAAAGACCCCTCTGTTTCCCCCTCAGTGTTTCCTCCGCTGCCACCCCTCCCCCCCCCCCCCTTCCTCAACACCCCTGTGGTACATTCCCTCCCTCTCCCCCGGTGCATTCCTTATTGACCTCGGCCCTCCGTCAGCTCCGGGGTCTCTGAGAGCGGAGCCTCCGCTGATCTGAAGTCTGCCGTTAAATATCAGACAACTTTATTTCAACTTGATTACAACATGGAGCACAGCGTGTTCATAATAAACTCATATTTGTGGAACACACCAAGTACCACAGGGTCAAGCTCTTTTAAATCTTCACTGCATGGCCTAAAAGATTAGAAGTATACTTTATATGCTTTTAAAAACTGTATTTGGTCCTGAAGTTGTTTGACCCGTCCCACGGAGACAGAGCTGAGCCCCTCCCCAACTCTGTAAATGGTATAAAACAGATTATAATTTCAGAGCACAAAATAAAGTTTTCCGGAGTTATTAGCATCGTGCTAACAGCAGGGCAGCCATTGTTGTCCTACTGATGCTCTGCTGACTGCAGCCTCCTCCTCCTCCTCCTCCTCCTCCTCAGTGCATCACGAAGTGTGAAGGGATGACTTCCATCTGCTCCTGTATTGTAATGCAGGGGAAGTTATTTTCCTCTCAGAATTCTCCCTCAGAACCTCGACAAGCCAGGTCCTTAACACATGTTAGAGATTCCTCCATTCAATTGAGGAGATAGGAGCTCATTATATCCTAAAATGAGGAGATAGGAGCTCAGTGTGTCCTAAAACGAGGAGATAGGAGCTCATTGTATCCTAAACCGAGGAGATAGGAGCTCAGTGTATCCTAAAACAAGGAGATAGGAGCTCAGTGTCTCCTAAAATGAGGATACAGGTGCTCAGTGTATCCTAGAGGAGATAGGTGATCAGTTTATCCTAGAGGAGAGAGGAGCTCAGTGTATCCTAGAGGAGAGAGGAGCTCAGTGTATCCTAGAGGAGAGAGGTGCTCAGTGTATCCTAGAGGAGAGAGGAGCTCAGTGTATCCCAGAGGAGAGAGGAGCTCAGTGTATCCCAGAGGAGAGAGGAGCTCAGAGTATCCTAGAGGAAAGAGGAGCTCAGTGTATCCTAGAGGAGAGAGGTGCTCAGTGTATCCTAGAGGAGAGAGGAGCTCAGGGTATCCCAGAGGAGAGAGGAGCTCAGTGTATCCCAGAGGAGAGAGGTGCTCAGTGTATCCTTGAGGAAAGAGGAGCTCAGTGTATCCTAGAGGAGAGAGGTGCTCAGAATATCCTAGAGGAGAGAGGTGCTCAGTGTCTCCTAGAGGAGAGAGGTGCTCAGTGTCTCCTAGAGGAGAGAGGTGCTCAGTGTTTCCTAGAGGAGAGAGGAGCTCAGTGTATCCTAGAGGAGAGAGGAGCTCAGTGTATCCTAGAGGAGAGAGGTGCTCAGTGTATCCTAGAGGAGAGAGGTGCTCAGTGTCTCCTAGAGGAGAGAGGTGCTCAGTATATCCTAGAGGAGAGAGGTGCTCAGTGTATCCTAGAGGAGAGAGGTGCTCAGTGTCTCCTAGAGGAGAGAGGAGCTCAGTGTTTCCTAGAGGAGAGAGGAGCTCAGTGTATCCGAGAGGAGAGAGGTGCTCAGTGTATCCTAGAGGAGAGAGGAGCTCAGTGTATCCGAGAGGAGAGAGGAGCTCAGTGTATCCGAGAGGAGAGAGGTGCTCAGTGTATCCTAGAGGAGAGAGGTGCTCAGTGTCTCCTAGATGAGAGAGGTGCTCAGTGTTTCCTAGAGGAGAGAGGAGCTCAGTGTATCCGAGAGGAGAGAGGTGCTCAGTGTATCCTAGAGGAGAGAGGTGCTCAGTGTCTCCTAGAGGAGAGAGGAGCTCAGTGTATCCTAGAGGAGAGAGGTGCTCAGTGTATCCTAGAGGAGAGAGGTGCTCAGTGTATCCTAGAGGAGAGAGGAGCTCAGTGTATCCTAGAGGAGAGAGGTGCTCAGTGTATCCTAGAGGAGAGAGGTGCTCAGTTTTTCCTAGAGGAGAGAGGTGCTCAGTGTTTCCTAGAGGAGAGAGGAGCTCAGTGTATCCTAGAGGAGAGAGGTGCTCAGTGTCTCCTAGAGGAGAGAGGTGCTCAGTGTCTCCTAGAGGAGAGAGGTGCTCAGTATATCCTACAGGAGAGAGGTGCTCAGTGTATCCTAGAGGAGAGAGGTGCTCAGTGTATCCTAGAGGAGAGAGGTGCTCAGTGTCTCCTAGAGGAGAGAGGTGCTCAGTGTATCCTAGAGGAGAGAGGTGCTCAGTGTATCCGAGAGGAGAGAGGTGCTCAGTGTCTCCTAGAGGAGATAGGTGCTCAGTGTATCCTAGAGGAGAGAGGTGCTCAGTGTATCCGAGAGGAGAGAGGTGCTCAGTGTCTCCTAGAGGAGATAGGTGCTCAGTGTATCCTAGAGGAAAGAGGAGCTCAGTGTCTCCTAGAGGAGAGAGGAGCTCAGTGTATCCTAGAAGAGAGAGGTGCTCAGTGTATCCTAGAGGAGAGAGGAGTTCAGTGTATCCTAGAAGAGAGAGGTGCTCAGTGTATCCTAGAGGAGAGAGGAGCTCAGTGTATCCTAGAGGAGAGAGGTGCTCAGTGTCTCCTAGAGGAGATAGGTGCTCAGTGTATCCTAGAGGAAAGAGGAGCTCAGTGTCTCCTAGAGGAGAGAGGAGCTCAGTGTATCCTAGAAGAGAGAGGTGCTCAGTGTATCCTAGAGGAGAGAGGAGCTCAGTGTATCCTAGAAGAGAGAGGTGCTCAGTGTATCCTAGAGGAGAGAGGAGCTCAGTGTATCCTAGAGGAGAGAGGAGCTCAGTGTATCCTAGAAGAGAGAGGTGCTCAGTGTATCCTAGAGGAGAGAGGAGCTCAGTGTATCCTAGAAGAGAGAGGTGCTCAGTGTCTCCTAGAGGAGAGAGGTGCTCAGTGTATCCTAGAGGAGAGAGGAGCTCAGTGTATCCTAACGTCCCCCTCAGCCTCTCAGCCTATAGCAGCATCTCTAGGTCTGGACCAGGTGAACCTGGTTCAGGTCTCACTATCAGACCATCAAGAGGAAAGTCTTCAGTCTCCATGAGGTGACGGTGTCTGCCTCCACGACTGAAGGTGAAGCTGGTTCCATAAAAGAGGAGGAGCTTGATATGATTGACATCTCGCCTCCTGAATTCTCTTTCAAGTTGACTTCACGATGCTTATGGGTCAGCTGGTCCAGGTCCAGCGGGCGTGACAGGGTCACAGGGTCTAGACCTCACAGGGTCCAGCTGACCGGTCCGGGGTCACGGCCTCTGTCCCTCCGCGTGACACCGGCTGAATGCCTGTGATGCTTCACACGCTGCGTCTCCTGTTGCAGACGCACTGTCCTCCAGGCTCCTCCCCCTCTAGAGAGGGGCTCCTTCCTAACGCCGACAACACAATGCAATCCACCTTCCACACAGGCACCGATCCGGAGGTCTCAAGGACCCTTAAGGTCTCAAGGACCCTTAAAGGTCACATGAGGTGGTATGTCCCTCCTCTCTACATGACGAGGGACCTTTTGAGCCGAAAGGCGGTCAGCTCCACCCTGACCTGAGGATGCCTTCATCGTCACGTCGTGGTGCAGGTGGAGGTAAAGATGGAGATCTGAGAAGCCGTCGGTGCGAACCGTTTTCGGTCCTCTCGGGACTCGGCAGGTGGACGAGCCGTCAGCCAATCAGAACTCCAGAGACGAGCTCGACTTCCTTCTTCCAACCTCTGTTGGAGACGCCGCCGTCGCTTTGAACCAACAGTCCCCCCCCCCCCCTAGGCCACGCCCCCAGAGCTCCTGGATTGGCTGTGTGACTTGAAGCCGGGCGGCTGGGCGAGACACCGAGTCCACGGCTCTCTCGGTTTTGGACGTGTCGTTAATTTTGTCTCATTGTAACCATGGCGACGCGCCACAGGACGGGTGTTCAGGGCCGCCTTTAAACTGAGGCGACCTCTGCACACTCCGCCCCCTGTGGCCGGCTGAGTGACAGCTGCCGAGGTCCCGCCCCCCCGGTGGTCGGCCGGCGAGGCTTCTGTCCACCCGGCCGTCCGCCGTTCCCCTCGCCGCCTTCGGTTTCTGTTTTTTCTTCTTCTTCTGGAATCTCAGTGTGTAAATAGCGTTTGATCCCCCCCCCCCCTCCCTTCGCCCTCCCCCCCCTCCAACTCCCTCCCTTTTGCTCCCTCTCTCTTTTCTCCCTCCCCTCACCTCCGTCCTCTCCCTCCATCTTTATCAATGGCCCTCATTCATCCCCTCACCCCTCTGCATGCCTGTGCCCCCCACCCCACCACCAGCAGCTCTCTGCCCACCCATCCTCCCCTCACCTCTCTCTCTCTCTCTCTCTCTATCCATTCCTGTGATTTCTTCTGCCTGTACCTTTCCACGGCCCCCCCCCCCTCCCCTCCTGTGCAGCCGTTTCCTCAACCCTTCCTTCCAGCCCTATCTCTCTCCGC
This sequence comes from Pseudoliparis swirei, assembly GCF_029220125.1. NCBI lineage: Eukaryota > Metazoa > Chordata > Actinopteri > Perciformes > Liparidae > Pseudoliparis > Pseudoliparis swirei. The sequence goes on from NC_079388.1 coordinate 2,044,377, forward strand.
CATCGTTGGTCTGTGGGTCTAGATGAGGGTGATATTAAATATTAATTTGCCATCTATGAGGAACAATGTGTGTTTCCTGCCCTCTACAATGACTGTGCTATTTCAGTGTCGGCTAGAAATGGATCTCTTCTGATTTTATTGTGGTTAGTTGATGTTTTTTTAACAGATGAATATCGCGGTCAGGAGAGCTGACGGCTAACGGTCATTACGCAACAGCTGGGCCGTCACGCCTCACGGGGTAATGGGGCTAAATTGAGTGAATCCTGGAGTTCGGCTGTTGCTATTTTTAACGTCAACGGGTGAGGAAGCTGTCCCCAACCCCTCCTCCCCCTCCTCCCCCCATCCCTCCTCAAAGAGAACTGCTATGCGACCAGTGGACCTGTTGCGTTTTTAAGTTTTAGTTTTACTTTGTAGGAATATAGAAAAAAGACTTTAGTAATAATCTGCTGCTACACACACACACACACATTGTCACACACACACTGTCACACACACACACACACACACACACACACTGTCACACTAACTCACTCACACACACACTGTCACACACACACACACACACACACACACACACACACACTGTTGGCCATCAGTTGGCACCCAAACCAGCTCACCCCACTGAGAAGCACACGCCCACTTAGGTGTTCCCCCCCCCCCCCTCGCTATGCCCCTTAGTCACCCCTTGTCCTCTCTCCTCCTCCCTCCTCTCTCCTCCTCTCTCCTCCTCCCTCCTTTCTCTCTCCTCCCTCCCTCCCCCTCCTCCTCCTCCTCCTCCTCCTCCTCTCGTTGTCTATTTCCAGCGGTGTGGTTAGCTGGGTGTTTCCCTCGGTGGCTGCATTCAGAATCACTGACCCTCTCTTTCTAAGTTCCCTTCTTTTTTTCTCCTCTTCTCTTTTTTTACTTTTCACCTGACTCTGCACACCTCCTGCGGCGTCAGTGGGCCGAGCCGAGTGTGTGTACACACACACACACACACACACACCCTTTGACCCCACTGTCCAGAGCATCAGTCCACTCCCTTGCTCCGCTTCCTCCCAGGCGAGAGCCGCCGCTCTGATCTATTTCAGGTGTGTGTGTGTGTGTGTGTGTGTGTGTGTGTGTGTGTGTGTGTGTGTGTGCAGCCCTGCCCAGTAAAATACAGACTTTCCAAGGAAGTCGGCAGTATAATACGGATGCTTTATTGTTAATTACAAGCTTCTCCTTTTGGAAATAGCGCCCGGCGAGCGAGGCGCTGCCCACAGGCCCTCGCCGTGGCTCCGCCTCCGCCTCGCGGCGCCCCGCGGCCTCATCCATCCCTAAAAGTCTCTCTGGCTCGCCTCCACCCAGATGTCACCACACGGCTCTGAAACAGCTGGATACGAGTCAGCCTCTGGCATGGCGGCCGGTGGATGGAGGGTCGGGGATGAGTTCTGGTGGGAGGCCACGCCTCACGGACCTCGTGGTCTCTGGGTTCCTATGACATCACCGCCCGGCATAATTATACGGCTTTATTAATTCAAACGTGGCTGACATTGAAGCTTAATGGTGTAATTGAAGGGTTCACATTGACCTGTTGAGTGGAAGCACCTGTCATCTGGTGTCAGGGTGTTGGACCCCTGTGGTAACCTGGGGGGGGGGGGAGCTCACACTCGGCATACAGGCAGGAAGTCCTGTCCTTCTGGGATCCGTGGCCGCTCAGCAGTGTGTGTGTGTGTCACAGCGTTGCTAAGCTTGTGTCGCGGTGCTTTTGGGTTCAGGGCGTGGGCCGTCGGGGGGAAACAGAGTCGGTACCAAAACTGCACCGGGTAACATTTTGCAGCCAGATTCTTCCGTCTCGCTTGATTTCAAGGTCCATGGAGTAGCATGTGAAGAAGAGATGAGCTAACGTTATCGAGTGAGGAGAGGTCGGTGTTTTGTGTTGCGGCTAACTAGGTGAGGGTGTGAGCGTGACCTCCTAGTGGTGAGGTTACGAGGGCACGGGCACACAGGGATTAATTAGGAAATTTGTGGGGGTTCCTTTTAAAATGCATGAAAATGCTAAAATTCCCTCTATAAAAAGTAATAAAACCTTAAAAGAAACCATAAAAACCTAAAAAGATTAAAATAATAAAACACAGACCACTGGAGCAGAGGCAAGGCGGCCAACAGGAGTCAAAACAAAACAACACCAGAATATCAGAATATCAGAATTATATATTAAAAAGGTAATACAACATTAGGGTTAGGATTAGGGCTGGGATTAGGGTTAGGTTAGGATTAGGGCTGGGGTTAGGGTTAGGTTAGGATTAGGGCTGGGGTTAGGTTGGGAAAAAAGCGGGGTTCCCCAAGGGGAACCAAGAGGGGCACTGGCACAAGGGGGCTCAAGGTTTGTTAGAAGAGGGGGGAGGGGGGGTGGGGGAAATGGATTGTTTATAAAAGAGACAGCAGCAGAAGAGGAGGAGGAGACCAGGGAATATCTTAAAAGAAATGGATGCCTCCCAACCAGTACCGACATTTAATGGGAACCTGTGATGGGGATAAGAACCTGTTAGAGAAGGGGGAACAAAACCCGCCAGAGATAAAATGAATAAATAAGCCACATATAAACAATAAATTGAATGAAATAAAATAAAATAGAAAAAGCAATGCATAAGCAATAAAATAAATGAATAAATAAATAAATAAATAAATAAAAATAGGCATTTAACAATAAAACCACATCAAATAAGAATAAGTGCTGCAATAAAAAAAATTGGAAAACCACATCTAAAAGAAAATAAGTGCTGGAGTGAAGGATGGGTAAAAGGTATTAACTATAAGAAGCCACATCTAGGGAAAATAAGTGCTGGAGGAAAATAAATAAGAGGAAAACTGGATGATAAATTCATGATAGGAGGGAAAACAGAATAATGGAAATTGGAATGAATATATATATAAAAAAGGGACAATTAAATAAATATAGATGGGAATAAAAGGGACCCGTGGTGTGTAAAAGGAGGTTAAAGGTCCGGTGGGAAGCATCCAATAAGTTTATTTAAAATTTCTCGTTCAGCGAAGGACACACAAACACACGCTCACCCTCGATCCACGCTGAATGCAACACAAGAGGTGATTAAAGTCCTTGAACATGAATCCTAGACTCTAAGTGGTCCGACAGGAGGAACGGAACCAGGCTGTTGGTTCTGTTCCTCCTGTCAGAGGTCCAGGAGGAACAGAACCAACCGCCTGTTTCTCTTCAAGAGAACAGGGTGGAAGCCAACGTAGCCCCATGATGAGCGGTGGTGAGAGGCCAGTCTGGCCTGCATTGTTTATCCCTCTGATTCATCCTCTGTTCAGCCTCCTTCACCTCCTCTCTCCTCTTGGTTGTTTTTGGCTATTCCTTTAAAGTGATCTTATGTTCTCTTGTGGATGTTCTATATTCTCTCTGTGGTTTGTTCGTATATAGCTCGCTTCCCTTCTGCTGCCTGATGGGTAATTGTAGATGCAGCCGCTCCTCCTCCTCATTCTAAGGCCGGGCCGATGGTTCTGATGAGAGGGCGCCACACCGATGGACCACGGCCGTCCTCCGCTCAGCGTGTCTCTCTCTTCTTTATCGGGCCTTCAGCACATGGACATGTTTTCCGTGGACGGGGCAGAACTTAAATAAACGACCCGAGAGGCTCCAGACTGAGGCTCACACTACGGCGCAACTATTATAAAAGACGTAAGCTAAATACGAGGCGGATCCACCACAACACAAATAATTAGAATTTACAATCTGACCTTTGACCTCACCCACATCGGAGCAGGAAACAGTGACTGTAGGACCAGGAATGTGTTTCTGATGAATGGAAAGCAAAAACGTCCTGACGTTGTTCTGCTGGAGATATTTATTTTGACATTTGTATTTGGTTTCATTGTAAAGTAATATTGATTATTTATTACTTATTGAGGTTATATTTTTGATATGTCAAAAGAGTTTTTTCTTATGATAGTTTTAGTTTAGTTGTGATTGTTGTTTGAATATATTTAGTTTCAGGGTTCCCTGATTGCGTAACACTGGGGTTACATGTAGGTGTGGGGTGCTTCAGGACCAGCATGCACCTGGGTGGCCGATGGTTTTTACCAGCACACGAGAGGCAGTGTCAGGATTTTGTTTGTTGTTTTTGTTTAGTAAATAAATTATAAGAATAATGACATTCGGAGATGGACTTTACTTTCTTTCTTACTTTCTCAACAACAACAAAAACACTGTGCGTCAGGCGCAACTAGATTTATAGTTTTATTTGATTTGGCCAAATGGCCACGAGCAGCTCAACGGGATCATCTCCACCTCACCGCTCCTTTAACCGACTTCAGCCAACACATTACATATTTAAAAGTGGAATTATTTAAAACTACAATATGTTGTCGTATTACCACAGACCTGAAGTCTCATTGGCTCAACCGGGTTCTGCTCCCCTGATTGGTTCTGGTCCCTGTGTTTCATAGCAGCCGGTTATGGTGTTGAAGCCACTGGTTGTTATTATGGGATGCCTGCCAGTCCTGTGCTGTCCCCCGCCACACGTGTAATGCTCCGGTACCCAGAGCTATACTTCCTAATGTGCACTTGTGGCCTGTTTGTGTTTAGTCTGCCCGGCGACGGCGGCGACGCTGTAAGTGAGGTCCAGTGCGTCTCTGGTGTTCAGAACCCAAACGCACCGTCGCACCGCTCGTCCACTTCAGCGCCGACGCGGGAACACAAACCCGAGTCGTCGTGTGAGACACGTCTGACATGGTCACGGTTAAACTCCTGGGCTTGTAAAGTTTAACGTTTACGCTGAAAACATCGTGAGAGCGAACGACTCAAAAGTACTCAACTCTTATTCTGAAATGTTTCAATCGTATTTTTTCACTTAAAAAAAACTATTTAATTCAATTAATTTCATAATATCACACATTAGGACTTCACCTCAGAGGGCAACGTTTTACATTCATGAAACTTTTCTTTTTCAACTCACATTTTTAGTTTTCTGTTACGAATGAAAGAGTTTAAATGACCCGTGTTTATTTCAGGCAGCTCAGGTGTCACATGACCACCCCTCATGACTCAGGTGTCACAAGACCACCCCTCATGACTCAGGTGTCACATGACCACCCCTCATGACTCAGGTGTCACATGACCACCCCTCATGACTCAGGTGTCACAAGACCACCCCTCATGACTCAGGTGTCACATGACCACCCCTCATGACTCAGGTGTCACATGACCACCCCTCATGACTCAGGTGTCACAAGACCACACCTCATGACTCAGGTGTCACATGACCACCCCTCATGACTCAGGTGTCACATGACAACCCCTCATGACTCAGGTGTCTATGTCCTCCATGTCCTCTATATCCTCCATGTCCTCTATGTCCTCCATGTCCTATATGTCCTCTATGTCCTCTATGTCCTCTATGTCCTCTATGTCCTCCATGTCCTCCATGTACTCTATGTCCTCCATGTCCTCTATGTGCTCCATGTCCTCTATATCCTCCATGTCCTCTATGTCCTCTATATCCTCTATGTCCTCCATGTCCTCTATATCCTCTATGTCCTCTATGTCCTCTATCTCCTCTATGTCCCCCATGTCCTATATGTCCTCTATATCCTCTATGTCCTCCATGTCCTCTATATCCTCCATGTCCTCCATGCCCTCTATATCCTCTATATCCTATATGTCCTCTATGTCCTCTATGTCCTCTATATCCTCTATGTCCTCCATGTCCTCTATATCCTCTATGTCCTCCATGTCCTCTATATCCTCTATGTCCTCCATGTCCTATATGTCCTCTATATCCTCTATGTCCTCTATGTCCTCTATATCCTCTATGTCCTCTATGTCCTCTATGTCCTCCATGTCCTCCATGTACTCTATGTCCTCCATGTCCTCTATGTGCTCCATGTCCTCTATATCCTCCATGTCCTCTATGTCCTCTATATCCTCTATGTCCTCCATGTCCTCTATATCCTCTATGTCCTCTATGTCCTCTATCTCCTCTATGTCCCCCATGTCCTATATGTCCTCTATATCCTCTATGTCCTCCATGTCCTCTATATCCTCCATGTCCTCTATGTCCTCCATGCCCTCTATATCCTCTATATCCTCTATATCCTATATGTCCTCTATGTCCTCTATATCCTCTATGTCCTCCATGTCCTCTATATCCTCTATGTCCTCTATATCCCCCATGTCCTCCATGTCCTCTATGTCCTCCATGTCCTCTATATCCTCTATGTCCTCTATGTCCTCTATATCCTCTATGTCCTCCATGTCCTCTATGTCCTCTATGTCCTCCATGTCCTCTATATCCTCCATGTCCTCCATGTCCTCTATATCCTCTATGTACTCCATGTCCTCTATGTCCTCCATGTCCTCTATGTCCTCTATGTCCTCTATAGCCTCTATGTCCTCTATGTCCTCCATGTCCTCTATATCCTCCATGTCCTCCATGTCCTCTATGTCCTCTATATCCTATATGTCCTCTATGTCCTCTATGTCCTCCATGTCCTCCATGTCCTCTATGTCCTCCATGTCCTCCATGTCCTCTATGTCCTCTATATCCTCCATGTCCTCTATGTCCTCCATGTCCTCCATGTCCTATATGTCCTCTATATCCTCCATGTCCTCTATAGCATCTATGTCCTCTATGTCCTCCATGTCCTTTATGTCCTCCATGTCCTCTATATCCTCCATGTCCTCCATGTCCTCTATGTCCTCCATGTCCTCTATGTCCTCCATGTCCTCCATAACCTATATGTCCTCTATGTCCTCCATGTCCTCCATGTCCTCTATGTCCTCCATGACCTCGATGTCCTCCATGTCCTCTATATCCTCTATGTCCTCCGTGTCCTCTATGTCCTCCATGTCCTCTATAGCCTCTATGTCCTCTATGTCCTCCATGTCCTCCATGTCCTCTATATCCTCCATGTCCTCTATATCCTCTATGTCCTCCATGTCCTCTATAGCCTCTATGTCCTCTATGTCCTCCATGTCCTCCATGTCCTCTATATCCTCCATGTCCTCCATGTCCTCTATGTCCTCCATGTCCTCTATAACCTATATGTCCTCTATGTCCTCTATGTCCTCCATGACCTATATGTCCTCCATGTCCTCTATGTCCTCCATGACCTCTATGTCCTCTATATCCTCTATGTCCTCCGTGTCCTCTATGTCCTCCATGTCCTCCATGTCCTCTATGTCCTCTATATCCTCTATATCCTCCATGTCCTCCATGTCCTCTATAGCCTCTATGTCCTCTATATCCTCCATGTCCTCCATGTCCTCTATGTCCTCTATGTCCTCTATGTCCTCCATGTCCTCTATATCCTCCATGTCCTCTATGTCCTCCATGTCCTCTATATCCTCTATGTCCTCCATGTCCTCTATATCCTATATGTCCTCCGTGTCCTCCATGTCCTCCATGTCCTCTATGTCCTCCATGTCCTCTATATCCTCTATGTCCTCCATGTCCTCTATATCCTCTATATCCTCTATGTCCTCCATGTCCTCTATGTCCTCCATGTCCTCTATGTCCTCCATGTCCTCTATATCGTCTATGTCCTCCATGTCCTCTATGTCCTCCATGTCCTCTATGTCCTCTATGTCCTCCATGTCCTCTATGTCCTCTATGTCCTCCATGTCCTCTATGTCCTCTATGTCCTCCATGTCCTCCATGTCCTCTATATCCTCCATGTCCTCTATGTCCTCCATGTCCTCTATGTCCTCCATGTCCTCTATATCCTCCATGTCCTCCATGTCCTCTATGTCCTCTATATCCTCTATGTCCTCCATGTCCTCTATGTCCTCTATGTCCTCTATGTCCTCTATGTCCTCTATGTCCTCTATGTCCTCCATGTCCTCCATGTCCTCCATGTCCTCTATGTCCTCTATATCCTCTATGTCCTCAATGTCCTCTATGTCCTATATGTCCTCCGTGTCCTCTATGTCCTCCATGTCCTCTATATCCTCTATGTCCTCTATGTCCTCTATGTCCTCCATGTCCTCTATGTCCTCCATGTCCTCTATATCCTCCATGTCCTCTATGTCCTCCATGTCCTCTATATCCTCTCTGTCCTCCATGTCCTCTATGTCCTCTATGTCCTCTATGTCCTCCATGTCCTCTATGTCCTCCATGTCCTCTATATCCTCCATGTCCTCTATGTCCTCCATGTCCTCTATGTCCTCCATGTCCTCCATGTCCTCTATAGCCTCTATGTCCTCCATGTCCTCTATAGCCTCTATGTCCTCTATGTCCTCCATGGCCTCTATATCCTCCATGTCCTCAATGTCCTCTATGTCCTCCATGTCCTCTATGTCCTCTATATCCTCCATGTCCTCTATGTCCTCTATGTCCTCCATGTCCTCTATGTCCTCTATGTCCTCTATGTCCTCTATGTCCTCCATGTCCTCTATATCCTCTATGTCCTCCATGTCCTCTATATCCTCCATGTCCTCCATGGCCTCTATATCCTCTATGTCCTCCATGTCCTCTATATCCTCTATGTCCTCCGTGTCCTCTATGTCCTCCATGTCCTCTATATCCTCTATGTCCTCCATGTCCTCTATGTCCTCTATGTCCTCTATGTCCTCCATGTCCTCTATGTCCTCTATGTCCTCCATGTCCTCCATGTCCTCTATGTCCTCCATATCCTCTATGTCCTCTATGTCCTCCATGTCCTCTATATCCTCTATGTCCTCCATGTCCTCTATGTCCTCTATGTCCTCCATGTCCTCTATGTCCTCCATGTCCTCTATATCCTCTATGTCCTCCATGTCCTCTATGTCCTCCATGTCCTCTATGTCCTCTATGTCCTCTATATCCTCCATGTCCTCTATGTCCTCCATGTCCTCTATATCCTCCATGTCCTCTATATCCTCCATGTCCTCTATGTCCTCCATGTCCTCCATGTCCTCTATATCCTCCATGTCCTCTATGTCCTCCATGTCCTCTATGTCCTCTATATCCTCCATGTCCTCTATGTCCTCTATGTCCTCCATGTCCTCTATGTCCTCCATGTCCTCTATGTCCTCTATGTCCTCTATGTCCTCCATGTCCTCTATGTCCTCTATGTCCTCTATGTCCTCCATGTCCTCTATGTCCTCCATGTCCTCTATATCCTCCATGTCCTCTATATCCTCCATGTCCTCCATGTCCTCTATGTCCTCTATAGCCTCTATGTCCTCCATGTCCTCCATGTCCTCTATAGCCTATATGTCCTCCATGTCCTCCATGTCCTCCATGTCTATATCCTCTATGTCCTCCATGTCCTCTATATCCTCTCTGTCCTCCGTGTCCTCTATGTCCTCCATGTCCTCCGTGTCTTCTATGTCCTCCATGTCCTCTATATCCTCTATGTCCTCCATGTCCTCTATATCCTCTATGTCCTCCATGTCCTCTATATCCTCCATGTCCTCCATGTCCTCTATATCCTCTATGTCCTCCGTGTCCTCTATGTCCTCCATGTCCTCTATATCCTCTATGTCCTCTATGTCCTCCATGTCCTCTATGTCCTCCATGTCCTCCATGTCCTCTATGTCCTCTATATCCTCTATGTCCTCCATGTCCTCCATGTCCTCCATGTCCTCTATATCCTCTATGTCCTCCGTGTCCTCTATGTCCTCCATGTCCTCTATGTCCTCCATGTCCTCTATAACCTCTATATCCTCTATGTCCTCTATGTCCTCTATGTCCTCCATGTCCTCTATATCCTCTATATCCTCCATGTCCTCTATATCCTCTATATCCTCCATGTCCTCTATGTCCTCTATATCCTCCATGTCCTCTATATCCTCCATGTCCTCTATGTCCTCTATGTCCTCCATGTCCTCCATGTCCTCCATGTCCTCTATATCCTATATGTCCTCCATGTCCTCCATGTCCTCTATGTCCTCCATGTCCTCTATATCCTCTATATCCTCCATGTCCTCTATGTCCTCCATGTCCTCTATATCCTCCATGTCCTCTATGTCCTCCATGTCCTCTATAGCATATATGTCCTCTATGTCCTCCATGTCCTTTATGTCCTCCATGTCCTCTATATCCTCTATGTCCTCCATGTCCTCTATAGCATCCATGTCCTCTATATCCTCCATGTCCTCCATGTCCTCTATAACCTCTATGTCCTCTATGTCCTCCATGTCCTCCATGTCCTATATGTCCTCCATGACCTCGATGTCCTCCATGTCCTCTATATCCTCTATGTCCTCCGTGTCCTATATGTCCTCCATGTCCTCTATAGACTCTATGTCCTCTATATCCTCTATGTCCTCCATGTCCTCTATAGCCTATATGTCCTCCATGTCCTCTATGTCCTCCATGTCCTCTATATCCTCCATGTCCTCCATGTCCTCTATGTCCTCCATGTCCTCTATGTCCTCCATGTCCTCTATAACCTCTATGTCCTCTATGTCCTCCATGACCTCTATGTCCTCCATGTCCTCTATATCCTCTATGTCCTCTGTGTCCTCTATGTCCTCTATAGCCTATATGTCCTCTATGTCCTCCATGTCCTCTATATCCTCCATGTCCTCCATGGCCTCTATACCCTCTATGTCCTCCATGTCCTCTATATCCTCTATGTCCTCCGTGTCCTCCGTGTCCTCTATGTCCTCTATGTCCTCCATGTCCTCTATGTCCTCCATGTCCTCCATATCCTCTATGTCCTCCGTGTCCTCTATGTCCTCTATGTCCTCTATGTCCTCCATGTCCTCCATGTCCTCCATGTCCTCTATAGCCTCTATGTCCTCCATGTCCTCTGATGTGGTTCAATGCTCCATAAAGGAGAACCATCACGTCGGGCTCCTGTTCTCCTGGAGATGTTTTTTATTTTAAACTTTTGCTACAAAGCAAAAATGAGAGCGAAGCCAGTGATCATGGAAATACACCACAGAATTCAAACACGTGCCCCTGGGGGGGGAGGGGGGGCGGGGCCAGAGCATAAAGGGATAATTAGGGTTAATTGCTGCTTTTGTGGCTGTGGAGTCTGCATGAAGTTAAGTGAGTAACCGCGAGCTTCAGGACGAGCCTCTAGGAGGCCGGCGGCTCGGCAGCTTCGACGTCCGCGAGATGCGATCCGGTGTTTACGACAGGTGGGACATGAAATATGAAAGCCTCGGGAACTATGAAAGGAATGTCAACTACTAGTCTGAAGTGTCCCTGTGGTCTGAGGCCGCCTCTCTGGGTTTGAGACATGTGAGAACTAATGCAATGTCAGACTCACTTTAACGAGCCGAAGCTCGTGGTGTTCACGTTGTTGTTGTTGTTGTTGTTGTTTACTTTACTTCATCATCTTAATGAGCGGGGTATCTCCTATGGATACGTGTTCCTTATCGTCAATAAATCCCCAAACTGACCTGACTCACCAGCTTCATGCCCAAACTACAAATACTGCCCTTTTTAAGTCAACTCATACATTTTGAGTAATTATAAATCAACACAGTTTTGCTTCAGCTTAATAAAGAATAGCAGCTTTATTACAGGAGCCAATCAGAACACGGTGTGCTCTGTGTTGGTGTTGAGCACGTTTTGTGATTTGTTTATTTAATATTCTAAATATTATAGACATGAATGAATATTATATTAACGACAGTCTCTGCACAGTGGGGTAGACAGTGTACATGGTGTATATGGTGTATATGTTGTATATGGTGTATATGTTGTACATGGTGTATATGTTGTACATGGTGTATATGTTGTATATGTTGTATATGTTGTATATGTTGTATATGGTGTATATGTTGTATATGGTGTATATGGTGTATATGTATATATATATATATATGTTGTATATTGTATATATTATATGTATATATATTATTATTATACATTGTATATATTGTCTATGTTGTATATATGTATATATTGTATATGTTGTATATATTGTATATGGTATATATATTATATATATTGTATATGGTGTATATATTTGTATATTGTATATATATGTATTATATGTATATGTTGTATATATTATATATTGTATAATATATTGTATATGGTGTATATATGTATATATATATAGTGTATATATTATTATATAATTATATATTTGTACATGGTGTATATATTATATATATTGTATATAATGTTATATATTTGTACAGGTGTACATATTGTATATATTGTATATAGTGTATATGTTGTACATGGTGTACATATTGTATATATTGTATATAGTGTATATATTGTACAGGTGTATATATTGTATATGATATGTTATATATATATATATATGAGTACATTTATATTTGTATATTGTATATATATATTTATATGTATATATTGTATATAGTGTATATATATTGTACATATGTATATATATGTATATATTGTATATATTGTACATGTACATATTGTATATATATGTGTATATTATTGTATATAATTATATATTTGTATATATATATTGTATATTTATATTGTATATGTGTATATTTGTATATAATGTATATATTGTACAGGTGTACATATTATTGTATATATTGTATATGTGTATATATTGTATATATGTATATATTATATATTTGTATATGTTGTATATGTTGTATATGTTGTACAGGTGTACATGTTGTATATGGTGTACATGTTGTATATGTTGTATATGGTGTATATGTTGTGTATGTTGTATAGTGTATATGGTGTATATGTTGTATATGTTGTATATGTTGTATATGTTGTACATGTTGTATATGTTGTATATGGTGTATATGTTGTATATGGTGTATATGTTGTACACGTGTATATGTTGTATATGTTGTATATGGTGTATATGTTGTATATGTTGTATATGTTGTATATGGTGTATATGTTGTACACGTGTACACGGTGTCCCTGTAACTCATATTCTTCAGTTGGGTCCCATGTTGCTTGAATATGAAATATATTTCTCATATTTTACAGGTGTGTTCTGTCAATCCGCTCCACGGTGTCTTCAGAGCGCTTTACTCGTATATCATTCACAGAGCCTGACTTACTGTATTATATTATATTATATTATATACTAAAAACGGGACAAAAAGGTCTGTAGACAGTCATTTCTGATATATATGGAGTTATTCAAGGAGTTATCCAAAATTACACCTGTAAAAAAAAGACTCGAAAACAAGATTTTTCAACCTGAGTTTGTCCAATGTTCCCATTTCTGTTCAGGAAATGTATTTAATAACGACATATACCTGAGCTGCCTGCACAACACGGCCACGTGGGGCTGACCAATCAGGACCAGAGGAGAGCTCCACGGACTGGGGGACTTGGGGGAAAGGGGCGTGGTGAGTTGTGCGGACAGAAGCCTGATTGGCTGGCCGACATCTCACTCTTCCCCAAGGTGCTGTCTGTCGAGAGGACGCTCACCTGGCGGCTCCTCGTGCTCCACAAAGGCGTCTCACTGCCTCTCAATCAAAGGCAAGAAAGTGTAGAAGAAGAAAAGGTAAAACGCATCTCTCTCCTCTCTCTCTCTCTCTCTCTCTCTCTCTCTCTCTCTCTCTCTCTCTCTCTCTCTCTTATTGTTTGGAGAGAATCAGGCAGACAAAACGGTTTCACTCTCTCGCTCCCAGTGGAAAAGAAAGAGGTTTGTGTGTGAGGTGAACTATGTGTCATTAAAACAGTCAGCTCACACTCTCAGACGTCGAGGACTGAGTGCGCAATTACTCACGCCCTCGGTCTCCCTCTCCCTCTTTTGCCATTCACTCTCTCTCTCTCCACACACACACACTCTCTCTCTCTCTCCACACACTCTCTCTCTCTCTCTCTCTCTCCGTGGGAGTGAGTGTGTAAGTAAAGAAGGGAAGAGGTAAAGAGAGAGAAGGGAGAGAGAGAGCGTGATTCCAGGTCTCTCTCTGCTGCTCTCTCCACTTTGGGTACTCGGACCCAGTCTGACTAAATGGGGCTCCAGCACTAAGGGGTTAACACATTAACATCAAATATATTTATTCACCCCGAAACCCCCTTTGAGTGTTTCGGTTGTATGCGTTGAGACAGACCGGCGTCGGTAACCCATCAAGGAACGTCTCCGGGAGAGAGGCAGAGACGTCTCCAGAGGCGCGCCCTGCTCCGCGCCCGTTGCCTCGCAGAAGCTCCAGTCGGGTCCCTGTCGGCTGGCCTCCTGCAGAGGAGAACTTGCACCCTCTCCTCCGCCCGCAGCTGCTCCGGCGAACCACCGCGACACTATGGATACCGGAGACTGTCCCTTCCGCAAGAAACGGAGACCGTGGCGCATGGACTTCTCATCCTTCGCCGTGATCACCGTGATGCTCGTCGTGTGCCAAACGACTGTGACTCGGGCAGGTAAGACGGCCACTCTCATCACGTGTGATGTGTATTGTGCGTTTGAGACACTTTTGGGTATTTTTTCCAGTTTCAAACGTCTTCATCTATACGCTGTAAATCTGGATTCCCGTGCGTAAAACCTCATCCATTGTTGGACACATGCGCACCTGACTGATGCTTCTTTGTATTTTAATGGCCAACAACTACCCCACACTATTCCATTATCTCAATCTTTTGTGGGGGGTTTCTTGTATATTTAGAAGTGAATCTGCTTCATTTGAGTCACATTCCAAACGCATCACGTGTGTGTCGTCTCCTCCGGGCCGAAGTGACCGGTACCGAGCAGATGGACCGGGACGTGTCCGACATGAACTATGATCTAAAGCTCTCCGTCTCATAAGAACAAACCAAGATCAATTAATGATGTGTTTATGTGTGTATTGAACACGTGATTGTTCTCATCGGGCAGCTGGAACGTGGCCAGCCTGTCCGATGATGGATGCAACATGGGCACAGAGTTATGAAGTTGTCTTTATGGATTGCTGCTGTAGAAAAAAAAATCAAAACGTATTACTGTGTTTTGAATAAAAGTGTTTTGGTCGCTTCTTTGGACCTCGGCTGTCTCCCAGTCCGTGCGTGCGCGCGCCGCCTGCCGACAGGTGTCCTCTACTGGGCGAATAGTTCAGGAATCCACGTGCTTTTTACATTTTTTAATATGCGTGTTATTCTGAACAACATTTCCAATGTAGACATTCCCCAGTTTATCTTTCTATGAACTTTATTTCCCTCGCGCTGCCGGTTCTGTGGGTCCCTCCCAGCCGCATGCAGTGGGGGGGGGGGCGCCGTGGGGGGGGGCTGCTAAGGCTTCTAATCCACTAAACTACCTGTGTTGTGCTCCCCTGTGTGGCCACTGGTCCGTCCTGTGGGTGGACTGCGTGTTTACCAGCCCAGCCTGTGCACCAGTCAGGAGGAGGGATCTGGGACAATAAGCCTATGGAAAGTTGATTTTCCCGATTTTCAAAAACAATACAAACAAGCTCATGTTTGTATTGTCTTGAATAGTGACCACAGCGACGAGCACGTTGGTGAGCCAGAGGAATGGATTCAGTGGTTGTGGTCTCCCCGGTGAGCAGAGAGGAATGATCTGAATGCGCTGCAGTTCTCCGGCAGGCTGCTAGAGGGCGGGTCTTATTGTGAACACAGAGGATCCATTCATTCACCTGATTGGTTCAGACCTCGATTCACGACACGGAAATGAAGCAGAATGAAAGATGAAGATGGTTCTGGAGGTTTTAATTAACCTTTTTTTAAATTAATTAATTTCTGATTTGTTTTCTGAAGCTAGTTGTAAAAAGTGTATTGATCATTTATGATAATATGAGGATGTAGATGTTGACCAGGTGTAGTTTACACACAGGTGATGGACAGATGTCTCTTTATTCCTCGTGTGCAGAGCTGCGGGCAGCCATGGACCAATGGGGGCTCTTGTGCCATAACTTCTCTCCTCCTGTGTTCTTTGGCCCTGGTTCCTCTCAGATCGCAGGCAGATTCTGCTTCCCGCCGCTCGCGTGTGTACTTTGGAGACTTTTTCTTTTTTTGTGTGCTTTCTATGAATAGGTTATTATGCGGCGCAGCACCTCGGGAGTGAAAGCGTCCAGTGTGTCCGTGTGTGTCCGTGCGTGTGTGTGTGTGTGTGTGTGTGTGTGAGTGTGTGTGCGCACTTTGTACAGTTGTGTTTGTGTATATGCGTCTGTAAGCCCCCCCCCCCCCCCCCAGTCCGGGGTGTGGACATGAATGCCACATGCATTTGAATGTGCCTCTGTGCAGGTTATCACGATCCCTATATGCGTCTTAATATGTGTGGTATTGTAAGATATAACATTTTGTTGTTTTTAAAAGGCCAGAGGCGCTGGCGGACCACTGTGTGCGCGCATGCGCGCTGCTGTGCGGTGCAGCCGCGCAGATGTTAGTGTAAACTCTAACCGAGCCCCACCCAGGCAGTGAAAGACCGATTTAGAGAAGAGAGTGGTCAGAATCCTTCATGTTTATTCTCTGTTCCCTGGGAGAATGAAGACTGGGAGAGGAGGAGGAGGAGGAGGAGGAGGAGCAGTAGCAGGAGGAGGAGCAGCAGCAGGAGGAGGAGGAGGAGGAGGAGGAGGAGGCCTACAGCAAGGCATGAAAGCTGAGTGTTGTTCAAAGGTGGAGGAAAATCAGAGGGCAATATTTTCTTGACATGGATGTTCCTCAACTTCATTTCAAAGCTGAGCGCTCCTCAAAGGGCAGTCTGTCTGGGTCTGGCTACACACAGCCCCCCCCCCCCCTGGTGAATAGAGCTCCTGTGCTCCTCAGCGGCGGGCCTTTGACAGCTCGCGGCTGTGACTGCAGCTTTCACCTGATTTCCTCTTTGTCGTCACTTCCAATGAGCCCTTGTGGCTCTGCTGATCCTGTGTGAGGGGAAGGGGGGGGGTTATGGGCCCCAGTGCGTGCTGGGCAGGCCCCTCATAGGCCCCGTATGAGAAGCACACAGACCATAAACACACAGCGCTTGTAGCTCTTCACCGGTGAAATGATTTGTAACAGACGGTTCACGAACGTTTAAAGACAGTAAAACCCCTCATGGGCCAGACGGGGGGGGGGGGGATTTATTGAACCGCAATACTCAATTTACGGCACTCGTGTTTTTAGTTGACCCCCTAAACCTCAACCCCCCCCCCCCCCTAAACCCAACCGAGGACTCATCATATCAATCACTCCACGAGGACACGTGGCATCGTGAGCCGTGTTCATACTTCAGGATGGAATGAGTTACTGTGGGGAAAGCTCTGTGTGTGTGTGTGTGTGTGTGTGTCGTGGTATCCCGTGGGAGGATGTGGGGAGCAGCTGTTTAGTGTGTAGCCTTCATGTCTCTTCTCCATCGATGAGTCCTGGTACAGTCGTCTCTCTGTTTCATAACTCATCTGAATGTTGCCCGTCCCCCATCAGGACCAGGAGGATGCAGTATTCCGTTGTCCTGCCTCCATCCGTTGGTCCTCTGGCTACAGACCGCTCACTTTCATCAAAGACCTTTTATTAAATATGAAATATACGTTTGCTTGACGTAAAGACGCTGATAGGTGTAGTGAGTCAGTCGGAGTCTGACTCGTCAGCACAGGAAGTGGCCTCTCTGATGTGTGATAGTGGGCCCTGGTGGGCCCTGGTGGGTCCTGGTGGGTCCTGGTGGGCCCTGGTGGGTCCTGGTGGGTCCTGGTGGGCCCTGGTGGGTCCTGGTGGGTCCTGGTGGGCCCTGGTGGGTCCTGGTCCTGGCTCCGTGTCAGCCGCCTGCACCCTCAGGTCCACGGACCACATGGTGGTTCATGGGGGACGGGAGAGGACCTCTTGGACCTGAGCTCCCCGATGCCACCCTCGCCATGTGTGGTCCCCCTGAGAGATGAATATGATGAACTATAAAATATCTTCACACATCTGGATGATGTGAGTGAGATCAACGTACATTCACCCATCATCTCCTGGTGGGGTTCATTGAGGCCTCGTGGCTCACGGCTCGTGGCTCACGGCTCGTAGCTCACGGCTTGTGGCTCGTGGCTCACGGCTCACGGCTCACGGCTCTTTGCTCGTGGCTCGTGGCTCACGTCTCACGGGCCTCTTCCCCACGCTGACAAACCCTCATTTCATACCATATAAATAATGTACGGTCTAATCACGCCTCACGGCGCGGGGACTCATAATGGAGGCTCTGTCTGCGTACAGAAGGCTTTATAAATAAATCCTAACTACAGAGCACCATGTTTAAAATGACTACCTGCAGCAGCTGGTACGCCGAGCCACTGCGGCGGGCTGGGTGGAGGAGCGACGTTTACTCCACGCCTCTCTGGGGCTTTTATATTTAACTTGTTGTAATGTATGATCCTCGCTGGGTCATTTCTTCCCCTCATCTCAGGACTCATCTTGGTTTATTATTAGAGGACACTGGTGTACAGATGAATGTGTGTGTGTGTGTGTGTGTGTGTGTGTGTGTGTGTGTGTGTGTGTGTGTGTGTGTGTGTGTGTGTGTGTGTGTGTGTGTGTGTGTGTGTGTGTGTGTGTGTGTGTGTGTGTGTGTGTGTGTGTGTTCCCAAAGACTGAGTCAGGACCCACAAGTAGCTAAATTAGCAGACATTCTTCCACAGTCTTTTATTTCTTTATATCTGCAGTACATGTTTTAGCCACAAGGGGAGCCTGAATGTTCTGATACTTGAATTCAACTATCATTGAACTTAATATGAAAGGCTGGCATACACTTTGCGAGTTTAACTTTTACACACACACTTCTCGGGGTTCATAGATAAGGCCTGTTGAGGATTGGGTGGCATGGTTGTTGTTGTTGTTGTTGTTGTTGTTGTTGTTGTTGTTTCTTAAAGCCAACGCTCAGGGAAACCCTGTCCACCTGAGGCCTCTGGCTCTGTGTGTCTGACAATGTGGCCGTTGTGTAAAGGGGAGAGGTGAGGGGTCAGCGTGTCAGCTGGAGTGTGTGTCTGGTATTTAGCACCGCTGTACCAAAAGAGGAAACAAACACACACACACACACACACACACACACACATACATCGACGACAGAAAGTCTATGAGAGGAAATAACAGGTTTGCAGTTGTCCCCTCACAGAGACCTCTGAAGAGACCCAGGCTCAGGGAGCTGACAATGTGTGTGTGTGTGTGTGTGTGTGTGTGTGTGTGTGTGTGTGTGTGTGTGTGTGTGTGTGTAAATGTGTGTGTGTTAGTCGAGCCGTTCACTCCGTTAGCTGACAGTGTGCAGACTGTCTTTAATAGTTCAATAAGCATGAGCATTGTGTGTGTGTCACTCCTGTGTGTGTGTGTGTGTGTGTGTGTGTGTGTGTGTGTGTGTGTGTGTGTGTGTGTGTGTGTGTGTGTGTGTGTGTGTGTGTGTGTGTGTGTGTGTGTGTGTGTGTGTGTGTGTGTGTGTGTGTGTGTGTGTGTCTGTGTCTGTTAATAGTTAACGTAATCTGTTCAGCTCCATCTAGTGGCGGCCGTGGAGAACTACAGGCCCCAGGCCTCGGCTCCTGTGTTCAGGGGATCTGGAGGTGTAAACATCACCTCAAGGAAGAATTGTAATCTGATTACTTCAGTAATGATGTGTTTCTAAACTTTTAGCACGATATGAGGTGCAGCATTATCAATAAAGTGTACTATCAATCAGTGTCGCTGCTTTTAGGCTCTGCAGACTTGAAAAAGAACAAATTCAAAGCACACTGACTAGATTTAAACTTAAAGTAAAGCAATTTAATTTAACTTAAAAGAGGTTTCAGAAAGTTAACACTTGTTGAAGAGAGCCCCCAATATCAGAACTATGATCAGATTAAATGAAGACTACTCAGTGACACTCATAGTTTGGATGTTTTACTGTCTCCGTGAGTTCTGAGTGGCCGTTGTCTTCGCAGCCCGCTGCCAGTAGGGGGCGCTGCGCAGCGCGCAGCGGCCATGTTGCCTGTCTCAATGGCTGCCGTGTGATTGGCGTTGGCATCAGGAGGCCGCAGCCATCTGTGAGCGCTTATGGCGAGAAAGAGGGGGGGAGAGAGAGAGAGAGAGAGAGAGAGAGAGAGAGAGAGAGGGAGTTCCTCCTGGCCTTCTGGTTTTATAGCTTGTCTCGTTTCATATTTGCCGCCCTCCGTCTCGAGAGCTGTGTTTTTTATATTTTCCTGTGTGTGTGTGTGTGTGTGTGTGTGTGTGTGTGTGCACCATCTGCGGCCCCCGCGCGTGTGTTATTTCTGTGGGTGTGTATTTGTCGTGATTGTGGTCCTCAAGGCAGGAAGGGCCCCGGCTGGAGGGGGGGGGGGGGGACACACAGAGCGGCACATTGTACACTGGGTGTACTGGGGGAGCTGGGACTGCAATCTGATCCAATAACCTGCCATCACAGAACCACGCTGTCTACTGTCACTGCCTGACCTCCCAAAACACACACACACACACACACACTAACACACACACCTACACACACTCACACACACACACACACACTCACACTAACACACACACACTCACACACACACTCACACTAACACACACACACACACTCACACACACTCACACACTCACACACACACACTCACACACTCCACCGTTGCCTGAACCTCTCTCATTCCCAGCATTCTTGCAAAAGTCGCGAGAAGTTGAGGAAGCAGTTTGGAAATTAAACGCAAAGTCTGCAAAAAATAATAAACAAAATCTCCATTGATTATTATAAATATATATATATATATATTTATATATATATATATTTATGAACGAGTGAAGACTACTCTTTGGGGTCTTTTAGGACTGAAATGAGGTCCTGGTCTCTCATTGGTCGGCTCCTCCTCTCCAGATGTTTCTTCATGACTCTCTGCTTCTGTTTCAGTGGTTAAGGCAGCATCACAGTCCCTCTCTACCTCCTTCCTGCTCACACGCCCTTCCCTTCCTCTCTCTCCCTCCTTCCCTTCCTCTCTCCCCCCCCTCCACTTCACTCTCTCTTGTCTCATGTAGAGTGGGGTAATGAGCCGTGGTCGAGACGCCCCGAGGCAACGTCAACGCTTCATTGGCTCCGTCTAAATAAATCTGTTACACTGTTGCGTTACACTGTTGCGTTACTCTGTTGCATTACACTACTATGCTACACTGTTGTGTTACACTGTTGCATTACACTATTATGTTACACCGTTGCGTTACACTGTTGCATTACACTGTTGTGTTACACTGTTGCATTACGTTACACTATTATGTTACACCGTTGCATTAGACTGTTGTGTTACACTGTTGCATTACACTACTATGCTACACTGTTGTGTTACACTGTTGTGTTACACTGTTGCGTTACACTGTTGCGTTACACTGTTGCATTACACTGTTGTGTTACACTGTTGCGTTACGTTACACTATTATGTTACACTGTTGCGTTACACTTTTGTGTTACACTGTTGTGTTATACTGTTGCGTTACACTGTTGTGTTACACTATTGCGTTACACTATTATGCTACACTGTTGCATTACACTGTTGTGTTACACTGTTGCGTTACACTACTATGCTACACTGTTGCGTTACACTGTTGCGTTACACTGTTGTGTTACTCTGTTGTGTTACACAGTTGCGTTAAACTGTTGCGTTACACTGTTGCGTTACTCTGTTGTGTTACACTGTTGTGTTACACTGTTGTGTTACACTGTTGCGTTACGTTACACTATTATGTTACACTGTTGCGTTACACTGTTGTGTTACACTGTTGTGTTACACTGTTGCGTCACACTATTATGTTACACTGTTGCATTACACTGTTGTGTTACACTGTTGCGTTACACTGTTGCGTTACACTACTATGCTACAGTGTTGTGTTACACTGTTGCATTACACTGTTGTGTTACACAGTTGCGTTACACTATTATGCTACACTGTTGCATTACACTGTTGCGTTACACTGTTGTGTTACACTGTTGCGTTACACTACTATGCTACACTGTTGCGTTACACTGTTGCGTTACTCTGTTGTGTTACACTGTTGCGTTACACTATTATGTTACACTGGTGCGTTACACTACTATGCTACACTGTTGTGTTACACTGTTGTGTTACACTGTTGCGTTACACTATGATGCTACACTGTTGCGTTACACTGTTGTGTTACACTGTTGCGTTACACTACTATGCTACACTGTTGTGTTACACTGTTGCATTACACTGTTGTGTTACACAGTTGCGTTACACTATTATGCTACACTGTTGCATTACACTGTTGCGTTACTCTGTTGTGTTACACTGTTGTGTTACACTGTTGCGTTACACTGTTGCATTACACTGTTGCGTTACTCTGTTGCGTTACACTGTTGCGTTACTCTGTTGCGTTACACTGTTGCGTTACTCTGTTGTGTTACTCTGTTGCATTACACTGTTGTGTTACACTGTTGCGTTACACTGTTGCATTACTCTGTTGTGTTACACTGTTGCATTACACTGTTGTGTTACTCTGTTGCATTACACTGTTGTGTTACACTGTTGCGTTACTCTGTTGTGTTACACTGTTGCGTTACTCTGTTGTGTTACACTGTTGTGTTACTCTGTTGCGTTACACTGTTGTGTTACACTGTTGCGTTACACTATTATGCTACACTGTTGCGTTACACTGTTGCATTACACTGTTGTGTTACACTGTTGCGTTACGTTACACTATTATGTTACACCGTTGCGTTAGACTGTTGTGTTACACTGTTGCGTTACACTGTTGCATTACACTACTATGCTACACTGTTGTGTTACACTGTTGTGTTACACTGTTGCGTTACACTGTTGCGTTACACTGTTGCATTACACTGTTGTGTTACACTGTTGCGTTACGTTACACTATTATGTTACACTGTTGCATTACACTTTTGTGTTATACTGTTGTGTTATACTGTTGCGTTACACTGTTGTGTTACACTATTGCGTTACACTATTATGCTACACTGTTGCGTTACACTACTATGCTACACTGTTGCGTTACACTGTTGCGTTACTCTGTTGTGTTACACTGTTGCGTTACACTGTTGCGTTACTCTGTTGTGTTACACTGTTGCGTTACGTTACACTATTATGTTACACTGTTGTGTTACACTGTTGTGTTACACTGTTGCGTCACACTATTATGTTACACTGTTGCATTACACTGTTGTGTTACACTGTTGCGTTACACTGTTGCGTTACACTACTATGCTACAGTGTTGTGTTACACTGTTGCATTACACTGTTGTGTTACACAGTTGCGTTACACTATTATGCTACACTGTTGCATTACACTGTTGTGTTACACTGTTGCGTTACACTGTTGTGTTACACTGTTGCGTTACACTACTATGCTACACTGTTGCGTTACACTGTTGCGTTACTCTGTTGTGTTACACTGTTGCGTTACACTGTTGCGTTACTCTGTTGCGTTACACTGTTGCGTTACTCTGTTGCGTTACTCTGTTGCATTACACTGTTGTGTTACACTGTTGCGTTACTCTGTTGCATTACACTGTTGCGTTACTCTGTTGCGTTACACTGTTGCGTTACTCTGTTGCGTTACACTGTTGCGTTACTCTGTTGTGTTACTCTGTTGTGTTACACTGTTGTGTTACACTGTTGCGTTACACTGTTGCGTTACTCTGTTGTGTTACTCTGTTGTGTTACACTGTTGTGTTACACTGTTGTGTTACACTGTTGCGTTACTCTGTTGTGTTACACTGTTGTGTTACACTGTTGCGTTACACTGTTGCATTACACTGTTGTGTTACTCTGTTGCATTACACTGTTGCGTTACTCTGTTGTGTTACTCTGTTGTGTTACACTGTTGTGTTACACTGTTGTGTTACACTGTTGCGTTACTCTGTTGTGTTACACTGTTGCGTTACTCTGTTGTGTTACACTGTTGCGTTACACTGTTGTGTTACTCTGTTGCATTACACTGTTGTGTTACACTGTTGCGTTACACTGTTGCGTTACTTTGTTGTGTTACACTGTTGCGTTACTCTGTTGTGTTACACTGTTGCGTTACACTGTTGTGTTACACTGTTGCGTTACACTATTATGCTACACTGTTGCGTTACACTGTTGCGTTAATCTGTTGCATTACACTGTTGTGTTACACTGTTGCGTTACACTGTTGTGTTACTCTGTTGTGTTACACTGTTGCGTTACTCTGTTGTGTTACACTACTATGCTACACTGTTGCGTTACACTGTTGTGTTACACTGTTGTGTTACTCTGTTGCGTTACACTGTTGCGTTACACTATTATGCTACACTGTTGCATTACACTGTTGTGTTACACTGTTGCGTTACACTGTTGTGTTACTCTGTTGTGTTACACTACTATGCTACACTGTTGCGTTACACTGTTGTGTTACACTGTTGCGTTACACTGTTGTGTTACTCTGTTGTGTTACACTACTATGCTACACTGTTGCGTTACACTGTTGTGTTACACTGTTGCGTTACACTGTGTGAGTCTGTGGCTCCTACACTGGTGTTGAATATATAATATATCTTTAGTGGTTGAGCTTCGGTTTTCATCGTTTATGCAGAAATCATATTATTTTTATTTTTTTGGGAAGATCCTAAAAATGAGAGTTTAATAATGGAGCCGTGGAATAAATATATTCAAAAACAGAAGCGTTCTGCAGGCCGCATGACGTCATCGTGACATCAGAGCTTTGCTTTTGACACAATGAGCGAGTCCAGGGCCGGCTGGAGGTGATGAAGACACACGATGAAGATGACGAGGGTGAGGGAGGAGAACGAGAGCAAAGCATACAGGCACGGATGAAGATGTCGTGCCTCAGAGACTCCAGGCTCACATGTGATTGGGTCCGCGTGACACTCAGCACATGCTGTGTGTGTGTGCGTGTGTGTGTGTGTGTGTGTGTCCTGAAGTGCTCGTCTATCCTCTATCCTCTCACATCATCCGCCATTTGTTCCCTGGCCCCTGTGAGCAGAGCGGAGGCGGCTCTCAGCTGAGGCCTCGTGTACCTGCGGGTCACATGACCTGGACCCGCCCACACAGCGCTGCCCGTGGACGCACAGCGGCAGCCGTTGGGCACGTGGGCCCAGAACATTTGAGATCGCCATGCGAGGTTTACTCCGCGGGTCCGTTGAGACGTCTGGAAGGCTTGTTGAGTCAGCAGTTTTTATGATTTTGATATTCAATTAAATTCAGTTCATTTTTAATCGCCCAAAATCACAAATCATCCTCAGAGGGCTTTACAGTCTGAACACATACGACCTCCCTGACCTTTGACCTCACATACAATCAGGAAAAACTCAAGAAATAGAATATCTTGTCTCTGGATTTGAGGTTTTTATGCAAACACAAGCTGCACCTCCAGATCCCAGAGCTGTCATGTCACTCCTCACCTCATCTCCTCCTCTCACTCCTCTCCTCCTCTCACTCCTCACCTCCTCACCTCCTCTCCTCCTCTCCTCCTCTCACTCCTCTCCTCCTCTCCTCCTCACCTCCTCACCTCCTCTCCTCCTCCTCCTCCTCCTCCTCCTCCTCCTCGCCTCCTCTCCTCCTCTCACTCCTCCACACCTCCTCTCCTCCTCTCCTCCTCACCTCCTCTCCTCTCACTCCTCTCCCTCCTCTCCTCCTCTCCTCCTCTCCTCACCTCCTCACCTCCTCACCTCGTCTCCTCTCACCTCCTCACCTCCTCTCGCCTCGTCTCCTCTCTCCTCCTCTCCTCCTCTCCTCATCTCCTCACCTCCTCACCTCCTCCCTCCTCTCCTCCTCCTCCTCCTCCTCCTCTCTCCTCTCAGCTCCTCTCTCTCCTCCTCCTCTCCTCCTCCTCTTCTCCTCTCCTCCTCTCCCTCCTCTCCTCCTCTCACTCCTCCACACCTCCTCTCCTCCTCTCCTCCTCATCTCCTCTCCTCCTCCTCCTCACCTCTCCTCCTCACCTCCTCCTCCTCCTCCTCCTCCTCTCCTCCTCTCCTCCTCCTCCTCTCCTCCTCTCCTCCTCCCTCCCTCTCCTCCTCTCCTTCTCCTCCTCCTCCTCCTTCTCCTCCTCCCCCTCCTTCTCTGTCTCCTCCTCCTCTCCTCCTCTCCTCCTCTCCTCCTCCTCCTCCTCCTCCTCCTCCTCCTCTCCTCCTCCTCCTCCTCCTCCTCCTCCTCACCTCCTCTCCTCCTCTCCTCCTCCCTCCTCTCCTCCCCTCCTCTCCTCCTCACCTCCTCTCCTCTCCTCCTCCTCCTCCTCCTCCCCCTCCTCCTCCTCCTCACCTCCTCCTCCTCCTCCTCCTACTCCTCCTCCTCTCCTCTCTCCTCCTCCCCATCTCCTCCTCTCCTGCTCCTCCTCATCCTCCCCCTCCTCCTCCTCCCCTCCTCCTCCCCTCCTCCTCTCCTCCTCTCCTCCTCCTCCTCCCTCCTCCTCCTCCTCTCCTCCTCTCCTCCTCTCCTCCCCCTCCTCACCTCTCACTCCTCCTCCTCTCTCCCTCCTCCTCCTCCTCCTCTCCTCCTCTCCTCCTCTCCTCTCCTCCTCTCCTCTCCTCTCCTCCTCTCCTCCTCTCTCCTCCCTCCTCTCTCCTCCCTCCTCCTCTCCTCCTCCTCCTCCTCTCCTCCTCTCCTCCTCTCCTCCTCTCCTCCTCTCCTCCTCCTCCTCCTCTCCTCTCCTCCTCCTCCTCCTCCTCCTCCTCTCCTCCTCTCCTCTCCTCCTCTCCTCCTCACCTCTCCTCCTCTCACTCCTCTCCTCCTCTCCTCCTCCCCAGACCCGGTGGACGTTCTGCGGGCTCTGCAGGTTCACTCGCTGCCCGAGGGCGTGAAGAAGGTTCCGGGCTTCTGCTCGTCCCGCCGCTCCGGCAGCCCCGACCACGCCTACCGCATCTCCAAGAAGGCCCAGATCTCGGCCCCCACCAAGCAGCTGTTCTCCGGTAGGCCTCCAGACACATACCATCAAACCCTTTAATATCTAGTGCATACGGATTAAATACCACAGAATGATTTCACTGCTTAAGTAAATACAGAACGTCTAGTGCGGGGCCGTCAAACTCATCTTCACCGAGGGCCACATCAGCATCATGGCCGCCTCTTAAAGGGCCGGTGTACCTGAAGCACCGGATAAACTACTCCTGAACTTACTGTTAGATAACTCTCCTTGCATTTGATTATTGTTTAATTACAGTAGAAATATTGTACACAAGGACATTTCTCTAATATTATAACTCAACCATTTCATTTAAAACCTTCAAAATAAAAGCACAGGATATAAAGGTGATCATATGTCTTTCTAGCCGCCAGGGGCCGCGTAAAATGACGTGGTGGGCCGCATTCAGCCCGCGGGCCTTGTGTTTGACACCTTTGGTCTAGTGCATTATAATTGGGGGTTTTTTCTGTTCTTTTGAACCACAAAAGGTTACTTCAAATGAATAAAGACATCTCAATTCAATTCAGTTCATTTGATACAGCCCAATAGCAGCCATGAGGAAGGTGCCTCCGAGGGCTTTATAGTCTCCGTGTGTTGAGCTGGGGTTCCCAGACTTCCCAGCTTAATATTTGACGGTTTATTCCAGCGAGCAGGAACCTGTAATCAGGGTCTGGTTGTATTTTAAGACGGAGCTCTCTGGGTTTAGCGGTGCCCCGACAGCTCCCTCGCTGCATGGATATCAAGCATAATGATGTGTTGCAGCGGCGCTGTGTGGGAGAGCCATAACAAACGCACCTCAGAAAACGGTCTGACACCCCGGGGTGAGCAGCAGAGGAAGGGAAAGTGGCACTTATGTGGCTGTGGAGGAATCCTTAAAAAAAAAAAAAAGATTTCCAAATTGTTTTCTGAGGTTGAGCTGCGTTCCCTCTCAAGCTCCGCCCACCTGTTACTACGTGTCCTCGTCCTCTGGGACCAACTCTGATCCTCACACTTTAAGTTTCTTACTTTACTCCATGTCTTCATCTCCTTGTCCCCCTTCCTTCCCTTTCTGTTTGTGATCAT
Organism: Pseudoliparis swirei; assembly: GCF_029220125.1. Taxonomy (NCBI): domain Eukaryota; kingdom Metazoa; phylum Chordata; class Actinopteri; order Perciformes; family Liparidae; genus Pseudoliparis; species Pseudoliparis swirei. Next base: position 2,072,060 of record NC_079388.1, read on the forward strand.
TCATCATCTCCCCCCCCCCGTCCCTCGCCGACAGGCCGATTCCCGGAGAACTTCTCCATCATGGCGCTGGTGAAGGCCCAGGCCGGCCTCCAGGCCTTCCTCCTGTCCATCTACAGCGAGCAGGGCATCCAGCAGCTGGGCGTGGAGATGGGTCGCTCCCCGGTGTTCCTGTACGAGGACCAGCACGGCAAGCCGGCCCCCGAGGACTACCCGCTGTTCAGAGGCGTCAACCTGGCTGATGGCAAGTCAGTAACCAGCGACAACCAGTTTGTGACTGGTTGACACCACCCCCGCGCGCGTGTGTGTGTGTGTGTGTGTGTGTGTGTTGGCTGCAGCGTGTGTGTGTGTGATAAATCATGGCCTGTCGTCACAGTACACATTTATTCGCCTCCGCTTCCTCCTCCTCCTCCTCCTCCTCCTCCTCTAGGTGGCACCGCATCGCCATCTCCGTGTCCAAGAAGAACGTGACTCTGCTGCTGGACTGCAAGAAGAAGATGACCCGCCCCCTGCCGCGCGGCAACAACGCCGCCGTGGACACCAACGGCATCACGGTGTTCGGAGCGCGCCTGCTCGACGAGGAGGTGTTCCAGGTGAGGGGCTGGTGAGGGAGGGGGGGGGGGGGTTATGGGCAGCAGACCACGAGTCACCGAGGCTGAAACACATCTACGATTAAAAGGACAGCGCGGGACTAGTCACCAGTTGATCGTAAAGGGTTAAAAGGTTCATTTATCATGTAATCTGGACTTTAAGATGTTCCCACAGATGTTACAGCTGTCCAGGTTTTTTTCATCATCTGTCATCCCCCCCCCCTTCCCCCCCATAGGGAGACATCCAGCAACTGCTGATCGCCTCCAACGCCCAGGCCGCCTACGACTTCTGTGAGCACTACAGCCCCGACTGTGACTCCCCGCTGCCCAAGACCCAGGCCCAGGACCCCAACACATACGTGAGTGAGCCGCCACGACACACACGTGTGAAGCCGGCGCAGGGAACTCATGTCTGTGACCTCTTTGACCTCTTTAGTGCAGAATTATCTCTAAAAACCTCCCGACGAGGTGCAGTGACCAGCCTTCACCTTTCGCTCTCTCGCCCACCTCTTATAGAGGTCACTGCGTCACGAGTTCACTCTAAGCCCCTAGTGGATGACCTCAGTACTACGCTCACACGGGTACTAAGCATTCATGACCTCTGTAGCTCCGATGCGGCTGAATCTGTGGACTCGGAGTTGTGTGCGTCTGGAAGAGTTTAGAAGTGGACTGAAGCTCCGCGTCACATGGACGGAGGCGAGAGAGCTTCATCACGACTGACACGTAAACCAGAGTGAATGACTCCTCGTCTTTTCATTGACAAAGAAAAAAAAGAAAGTCAGCCTGAAGATTTGTGTTGAAGCTTCACGACATGAAAATATGGCCTGATGGGGGAAAAAAACCATATTTAAAAAACAAACAATCGCACCAGTCCTCCTGAAGTCCTCAGATTCAGTTTGGGGTCATCTGATGATGTCATCAAAGTGCTGCTCTCCCTCTCTGTCTTCCTCCCGCCTCCCCCCCCCCACCCCAGTTATCAGCCACGTCTTGTATCCATCCACTTTCCTCCCCGTCACGAAAAGGACCGACGGAGGCCTTCTCCTGTCACGCCTTTCCATCGCTGCCCCCCCCCTCCTCTCTCAGGGTTTAGATGTGTTCTGCTGCAATGGAAAGGTCGGGGGAAAGAGGATGATACAAGCCAACGTGTGTGTTCCCCCCAGTACATAATACATGCTGATGAAGCAAAAATCTGATTGTTTTCTTTCTGGTTAAATTGAGACATCGTGCATGAAGACGGCTTTAAAGGCGGAGCCTCTACTGAGACGTGCACATCACCCACAGTATACACTTTGCCTCCCTTCTTCTGTCAAATGCACACTGATATATATATATATATATATATCAGTGTATATATGTATATATATATATATACATATATATATACTGGGAGCTCGACACTGGCCCATTTCACCATCGTTCTGTCCACTCATTCATCGAGGTCATCTTGTATATTTTTAATATCGACCCCTCCTGCAGACTCCTCCCTCATGCATTCCTCTCCTTGCTTCCAACCCGTCCATCCCTCCCACCTTCCCATCCTTCCCCGTCTCTCCCAGTACTTTGATGAGGAGCAGGATGACCATGAATACCCCTATTATTATTATTATTATTATTATTATTACTATTATAATTATTATTATTATTATTATTATTATTATTATTAGAATTACTATAATAATTATTATTATTATTATTATTATTATAATGAGGAAACAGGCGCTCCCTCCTCCTCCTCTGCGCCCCCTCTCCCCAACATGGTGCCCCCAGGCAACAGGTAAAGAAGAGAGGGAAGACACGAGAAGGGAAGGAGAATGAGAGAAAGAGAGAAAGAGAGAGAGAGAGAGAGAGATGTATGACGCATCCATCATCAGCTCGCTAAACAGTCGAGTGTCCTCTGAATCGGCGTCCCCGCTACATGTTATAGAACATCTACGTGGCATTGCACACGGCTCTCTCTCATCCCTCATATCTCCAGACCTCCTTTTCTTTTATTCCCGTCTCATTCCTTCTCTTGAATCCAGCTCGACCTCAGGCGCCTCGTCTCCATCACACCTCTGCTCCCCGTGACGTGTCGTCCCCGTGTCATTGTACATGTCATGTCATATATGTGTGTGTGTGTGTGTGTGTTCAGATGTGGCCAAGGGAAGTGTGTGTGTGTGGGGGGGGGGGGGCACTGGGGGGCCGGTGTAGGTGGGGAAACCGACTCGGTTCAATGTGTTAAACGGTTTCTTTCCATCACGCCTGAGTCCGTTTCACCCCAACTGAGCTCACCTGTCGTGTGTCAGGGAAGCAGATTTTTGTCAAATAGTGTTTGTTCATGAGTTTTGTTTGTGCCTCATCAGCAATAAGTTGACTTCCAAACACTTTCCTGCGACTGTGTGAATTCTTCGTGTCTCCATTCAAATATTTTAATGCACATTTTGGAAGCGTCGCAAAAAAAACCAAACATATATATTCAATAAAACTTCCCAGACTGCGCACCATAAAGTCTTTACGCTCAGTGGCGGGATGCAGAATGGCGTCGCTGAATAAACTTCTTCTTCTGCTGCTCCGTTAACGGCAGATTAACTCGTTTAATTAGCATTTTCGTTTGGCGTCATTTCACGAGTTTAATTCAAATGTGCTTCGGGGTTTGAATGGAAACACGACTTTAATCTCCGTGATGAACTCCTCCTGTTCGCTTCAAGCTGATCACAAACAAACTCCTGTGCGACACCGTCTGACCGGAGCATGGATCTGTTGTGTTGTTCCTCGCATGAGCTCTTCATTGTCGCCGCATGCTCGTACTCCCAGGTCATCGGTTTCCACGGCAACACGGCGGTATCGATGCGCATGTTTCTTGGTGTATGCACTCGTGGTTGGCATACATGACGTATGTATGCCACAGCCTCCCGTCTCCTTTCAGTTGTGTCCTGTATCGCATATTTGAAGAGATTCATGTTTTTTCCTTCACATTGTTGTTATTTACCTGGATGACGTTTGTGTTTGTTACCGTGACAACGTTAACGTGCATGTGACTTCATCGCAGCAGCATGAGACGTAAGAATGATGTGTGCACTGAGCCGTGGTTTGATGGGACTAACGTGCATTCGCATGCTCGTCTGGCATCCACTGTGTTTGCCTGTGTGTGTGTGTGTGTGTGTGTGTGTTCAGCATCAGCTTCACCTGACCAATCACACCCTCGGTGCCTCTGCCCCCAACGACAGGCGCCAGTTGATTTTAGCGCAATAAGATGCTGCTTCGTCATTTAATATTGGGAATGGCATTACTGGAGAAACCAGCCAAACATTCGGTCATAATTTGTCTAAATATGGATTTGGAGTCTGTTGTGTTTTTCAAACGTGTTTTTAATCCTCTGCTGAATCCAGTAATGCCTGTACAGTCTCAGTAAATCATCCACGCCTCGGCCATCTTTATGTCATTGTTTCTCAAAACATCCACTCTTGTCTTTCTCTCTCCTTCTGTCCATCCCTTGTTTGTGCTTTTCACCCCCCTCCCAACCCTTCTACGTATCTCTGTCTTCCTCCACTCTCTCTCTCTTTGTCAATATGCACTTTTACATACTATAAAACACCATCTCAACCAAACATTAATCGCGGATATTAGAAGAAAGCGCCCAATGGAAAAGCCCCCACCACCAAATCCATCCCCGTCAAACCAGCCAAGCCGGCCAAGACCGGGTCGAACAAACTCGTCGTTAAGACCCCGATGCCCAGCAAGGCTCTCAAGTCCTCCACAGCCAAGCCATCCAAAGCCAAGCCCACCGCGGTGCAGATCCTCCTGTCCAAGATCAGACCCATGGCAGCAGCTAAAGCTAAGCCCACCGCGGCGCCGGCTAAGAGCGGTAACGGTAAAGCGGCCGCGGAGAAGAAAGCCAATGGTGCAGCTAAAGCCAACGGCAATGGGAAAGCAGCCGTGACAAAAACAGCTCAGGCCAAGGCGAATGGAAATGGCAATGGAAACGGCAAGGTAGTGGTTGAGAAGAAAGTCAACGGTAATGGGAAATCCTCAGCAGAGAAGAAAGCCAATGGAAATGGAAAATCCCCCGTTGTGTCCAAGACTAACGGCAAAGCCGCAGCAGAGAAGAAAGCCAATGGCAAAGCTACCGTTGAGGTTAAAGAGGTTAAAGTCAAGGTCAACGGCAAAGCTGAGAATAAAGTCACCGGCGAGGCGAAGGCCAACGGCAAAGTGGTTACTGTGGTAGCGAAGAAAGTTGTTCGTAATGGTGAAACCACTTCCAGAGCAAAGACTGTGAGCATCGTGAAAGTAGAAAAGATAGAAAAGGCCGCGGTCACGAAGTCGGCCGCCAGAGTCGACGCTACGAAGGCGCCGAAGCCTACGAAGATGGCCAAGGCTGTGGCCGCCAAGGCTCCGGCAGCCAAAGCTAAACCCGTGGTCACCAAAGTCCCTCTGGTCAAGTCCACGCTGAGCAAAGTCGTGAAGAATGCGATCGAAAAGGTTTCCGTCCAGAAGAAAGTCGCCGCGACGTCCGCCCCCGTCCGGCCCACTCCGCCCAGACCCACCAAAGCCAGGCTGCCGGTGGACATTAATGTCAAATCCTTGCACAAACCCTTCCCTCCCTTTGGCAAGGCAGTGCTGAGTGGAAGTGCGGCGAAGAAAATGACCAACGGTTACCAACAGGTACAAAAAAGACGGCCCATACTCGGGTGTCCAGAGCCGCATGTCCCATCTGTCCCATCCGGGTTGGGGCCGGGTCGGTCCACCATCACGGGGCTGCAGGTCCATGGATGTTTAGGTCCTACCACTAGGGTGGGTCTTCACTTAGATTGTGGAGATGAATTCTTGATGGTGGACCACCTGGTCTTCAGGATGGTCCACCATCAAGGATTCACCTCCACAATCAGATTGAAGACCCACAGGTCTTAAATCTGATTGTGGAGGTGAATCCTTGAATCCAGGGGCTGCAGGCCCATATATTGTTGAGTTCCTTCCACTAGAGTGGGTCTTCACTCAGATTGTGGAGGTGAATCCCTGATGGTGGACCACCTGGTCTCCGGGATGGAAGCTGGTTCATAGCCGGCTTGGTGCCTTCTCCTCTGTTTGTATATCATATGATCTTCTCCGATCACACCTCCATATGATATGACTCAGCGGTGCACATGGAAGCATGGCTACTCGTTCGGTTTTCTTTACTTCACGCTCCTCCTACCTTCAAGCTGAAACTGGATCTCCGAAACCCCGAATACACCCCGGCACTCCGCCTCTTTTCTTTTCGGGGGAATCCATTACCGTGTATAGCGTTGTCCTGAATGAGCATGAGGATTTCTGTGGCACAACAACACACATACACAGAGAACACAAAGCAACCTATTCTATCACTCTGTCACTCTCTCTCTTTGTTTTTGAGTACCTGTGTTTTCCCTCCGACACCTGTCTCGCCGTCTCTGGCCATATTTCGTATATCAAATATGAATAAAGCAGCTTCACAGAAACAAAAAGAGCCAAAAGGAAGTAAAGCATCACGACTACGAAGCTGACGTGAGTCGGTGTAGAGGGGTGTGGAAAGGGGGCGGGGTCATTGGTGGGTTCTGGTTAATTGGAGTTCATTGAGTTCTGTGAGGCTGCTGACCGGGTTGTCTCTCTGTGCTCTGGTCTTGGGTGAAGCTGGACATCCCAAAGCATCGCGCTTCGATGTTTTTCATCCGAAGGGATGGAGAGCGGCTGTCGGTCCTCCTTCCAACAAGAGCAGACCTCCCCCTCTTTCATGAAGTTTGAGTTTAAAAAGCAAAACGTTGTACATTAAAAAAGAAATCTCAGCACAGGGATCTCAATAACTCCCTGAATCTTGCGTGAGGCAATATGTATAGTTATTGAGATTTCTGAAACTACCTGAAATTTCTTTTGTAAAAATGGATCTTTTCGACTTTTAAAGATGTGAGTTGCCAGGTAAGAAGACTCTCGGCCTTCTGGCGACCGCAATTTTATGAAGCGATCCATTTTTTTGCTGTTCCACTTTGAACTCATCATCACTCACAAGCAGACTTTGAGCTAACCGCGCTCTCCGATTCAAAATCTGCTTACTTCCTCCCCCTTGCTCCCCAATTCCTGTCGACTTGACCGATCAGGATGTAAACACTGAATATTCCGAGGCTGGCCACACCCCGACAGAGACTGATTATTACTATGAGGAGACGGTGCCAGAGGGTGAGGTGATTGGACAAGAAGAGATCCCTGAGCAGGTAAAAAAGTCTATTATACACCGCATATAGATCTCTAGATACGATGCATACAGATCTCTAGATATATTTGCTTTAGTTTGCACATTAAAACATAAAGAGACAGAATGGACCAGACAGAACCAGGATGAATCCTCCAGCACAGGATGAGGCCAGTGTAACACCTGTGTGGTGGTGAGCCCAGTCTTCATTAACAGTAGTTCAGTAGCTGTAGCTCCGCCTCCTCCACCTTTCTAACCACACGTCGATGTTTTCAAAGAGAATGCACCGCGTTCATCTGCTGGTCAAACATTGCTGCGTGGCCCCTCCCCCCCTAACAACAAGCTCCCTGTTCTCACCTGAAGACTTCAGATCTTCACGTGAAAACCACACTCTTGTGAAAAGGGATCCGCGTAGGAATATTTGATCCACACTTTTAACAACAAAGGGAGATGAACATAATGCATTCTGGTTTGAAAGAAAAAGATGGAGCTGAACTGCAGAACGCAGCCATGAGAATGTGAGAATGAGTTCCTCACACTTCTGATCTGTTTCTCACAGTTCACTTCTTTTTGTTTAATATTGGCAATAATCCATATTGTCCTCATTACCGTTGTGTCTGTAGAAGCTGACTGATGACTTTGTTTTATTTTGATGCTCAGAATATTGTTAATGATGTAGAAAGGTTCCAGGTATATTATAAATAAGGTATTTGTGTGGACCAAACGTACACGTTACTCACTCTTCATGTTGGTGGTTTAGGATGTTTTTACATGAGTTAATGGTATACGGTATAATTCCACTGGATTCACATGTGTTTTTCCAAACATCCACGGTAAGTGAAATATGAAATAACATACTGTTGGCTTTGCATCGCAGCTGGTTTCCACAAAGTGCTTCATCTCAGCTCCGTGTGACCCAATAATAACATTTAAAACCACACGTTTATGAAGTTGTGTCATTCCTCCAGGAACATTTGGAGTAATCCTCCGGTTACAGGTCACCACACACGAGCTGATGAGGTCACGCTTTGGTGGAAACACACATTATTACATTCTAGACGATTAACAGGAGATTTAAATAATCCATAATTGAGCCGAACCAATCAGACGGGAGGACTGACGCCACAGTCCGCCGGATGTCTTTTTGTTTTCTGTCCCTATGTCACTGTTTATTTACAAAGGTAAGACTCACTTCTTTCTATATATGCCCCTCTCTTCCACTCCCCATCACTCTTTCCTCCTCCACTAACGTTTCCCCATCATACACACCTCTTCTTCTTCTTCCTTCTTCCTCTTCCATCCCCTTTCTCTCCTCGATTCACCCTCTCGTGCCCCCCTCTCTCTGTCCCGTTGCGGCTCTGATCAACCCAACCCAGCCCCAGGTGGAGACGGCGTTGGCGGGCGAGGAGGTAGAGGCCGCCAAGGCAGGCGGTGTGGGCGAGGAGGCCTTCACCGAGGAGTATGTGACTGGGGACGTGGGCCTTAAGGAGTACGACTATTCCTACAGGGACTACAATGAGCCAATGCCGGAGACCGGGGAGGTCGATGCCAACATGGGCCCCGCCCTGTCCGCCGTGAGGGACGAGGGAGGCGTAAGTCTTTTTGCATCAGAGGCAAAAAAAAGATGTAAAGAAAATTCAATTTCAACCAACTCTGAATCCTCGTCTTTTTCCAATCGTATTCAACGTCCTCTCAATTGACTGGTTTGAGTTTGCCATGACGTAGGTGCATCGGTTATTTATGTGCTTCTTACCTGTGGTGGCTAATTTGAATCCACATGGTACTGTAGAGCTTCGCTTCAAGTGATTATACACTCATAAAAACATAATTATAAATACCCCCCCCCCCCTTAAACCCCAACTACTGCTCCTTTAACACATAAGTGGGGATAGATCCACAACTTTAACTACCTATTTAGACTTGACCTCAACAATTAACCTCTCAGTTTCCCTCCAAAAGTGTGACGTATGTAAATTCAAAATGGCCGCCATGCAAGTTAGATATATCCATAGATTCAATGTCCTGCCAGGCAAGCTCAATCAGTCACAGAGACCACGGGAGTTGGATGCATTTCAAAAATGTACAGGACCAAGACGTAGTCCACACGCCGCTGGTTGAAATGGGTTTCATTTTATATGGTGGCGTAGCGAGGAGCTCAGGAACCAGGAGGAATAGCTGAACCACGGTGGAAGTTATCAGAAACAATCATTTGAACATAAAGTGCATAAAGAGGCATCGGGATGGCTGCATCCTCTTCTGGAATGCCCTTTATGTATTGCTTCGTTTAGCGCCGCTTAGCCAGACGATGCTCTGTTCGGAGACGTAATGGACCCACAGTTTGGAGAACCGCTGACTCATCAGAAAGCGTTTTGCTTTTATCACAAGCAAATCAGGTTTTTATGTTATCATTCTATTTTGTAGCACAGTAGTGTTTGATGTAATGTAGCAGACTAACCAAATACGAATGATGTGTGTGTGTGTGTGTGTGTGTGTGTGTGTGTGTGTGTGTGTGTGTGTGTGTGTGTGTGTGTGTGTGTGTGTGTGTGTGTGTGTGTGTGTGTGTGTGTGTGTGTGTGTGTGTGTGTGTGTGTGTGTGTCTCCCTCAATACTGAGTAGGCTGTGTTGTTGGCTACATGTGTGTTTTCCTCAGACCGCCGTCAGAGGCCAGAAGGGAGAGAAAGGAGACCCGGCTGTCCTGGAGCCTGTGAGTTACTGACGGTCTTGCGGCAGATAGTTTCTCTTCCTGGTTTGTTCTGGGACAGAAACAAGAAGCTTTCCCCCGGTGACTTCCTCCAGAAGCTCCAGGGGTTCGCACCAGCAACCTCTCAGTCAAACACTTCTATATCTCTTGTTCGAGATATGTGAACACACACCTTCTAGAACCCGACGTTGGCAGAGGATCCTGATGTGCTGTCTTAAAGGCACAGGACGTATCTAACTGGTCCTGACTGGTTTCAATGGTTGCCAATAAGGCATTAGAGACATGTCAGAGACCTAAACTCCTTTGTACCCCATGTGAAATATGTTGACAGCCAAGTACCCCCTAACCTAAACGATGTAATACACAGCACTGGGCCGTCAGTGTCTGATTTAGAATAGAGTATATCACATTTACATTTATATTTAATTGAATATATATTAAATAAGTACTATTTTAAAGGATTTTCTTTATGGATACTAATTCTAAATATATTTAGAAAAAATGACATACCCCCTGTAGTGCCTTCATGTACCCCCAGGGGTACACGTACCCCTATTTGAGAATCACTGGCTGAGACACCCTGTAGTTGATGCTCATCCAAAAACTGAATGACGAGCTTCTTGAAAACATCTTTTTCTCTTTTCATCTATTTCAAATCCAAAAATGCAAATTCAACCAAACAAGTTATTTGGCCTTAAATGCAGCTTTTGAAAAGAGGCGGATCCCTCCAGTAGGATGCACATGTGTTTCTCACTAACACCATCGTAGCAGTGAAGGTGCATCACAATGGACTCATTGTATCTGATAACATCAGACTCTGATTAATGGAGAAATCTTTGTATTTTTGTATTTTCTGTTCCTTTTGTCTTGGTTTTAAATCATCTGACTCCTGCAGGGCATGCTGATCGAAGGACTTCCGGGACACGAGGGACCTGCTGTAAGTAAACGATGGCTATTCCCTTGTTTTCTATCCGGAAGCCACTTTACTGAAGTCTAATTTTATATGAATAAGTAGTTTGCTCAGAGTATTCTACGGTAGTGGTGTAATCAGCGTGTTGCCAGTATCAGATTCAGATTGCTCCTTACCCAGAACACGTCTCTATAGCAAGGTGGTGTCAATAAATGGTACTTTTAGGATATTCCTTTGCAACACCATTACCAAAATGGCCGACTCAACAAGTCTGTAATCAGAATACTTAAAGCACCCTTTACCGCTTCCTCCAGGGCCCTGCTGGCCCTCCCGGCTCCTCCGGACCCCCTGGCTCTGCCGGGGACGCCGGCGAGAGGGTGAGTGTTTCACTTCATCTGGAGAGCGACGGGTCTGGAGAAACCTCCGGGCCGAACCTGTAGACACACCATTCTGAGACATAGAGGCGCAGTTCCCTTCATCCTCTCCATCCTGCAGGGCCCCACTGGTAGAGCCGGTCTGGCTGGAGCTGATGGAGTCCCTGGACCTCCTGGAACCTCCGTCATGCTGCCTGTGAGTCATCGTTATCTTTTGATCCTTTATTATGCCGTGGGAGTAATATCGTACTCAGTATTCTGTGAAGTTCAGTTCAACTTCCTGTTCTAGTCGAGTTCTGCAGGAGTCCTAAAACCAGGGAGTCAGCTCTGGTGCACTTGCGTCTTGAAGTCAACGAGTTTTTGGTTGAACATCTGAAATAAATCCTTTTTAACGTGTGTTCTATAATATGAAATAGTCAGTAAATACTCCACTCTTAAAAAAGTCATGTGAGCATGGGGGAGTTTTTCTTAAGCCTAATGTTCCATCTCATTGGCTCTTTGTTGAGGTCCGTACGATGCTAACTTATGTTATGCTAACGACCAAATTAGGTCATTCAGAAGCATACAGCTCGATGCCAGACCAAATGACTGTGGCGGTGATATTAGCGAGTAGCTGGAAGTTAGCATCGATTAACTAGCATCACATGTTGATGCGTTAGTCCTTGTTATTCTTATCTGTAGCTCATGTATTTGCTGCTGATCGATTCATCTGGGGAAGCCTCCCCACTAACGTGTTCCTCTCTCTTGTGGTTGCAGTTCCGTTTCGGTCAGAGTGGAGGAGACAAGGGACCTTCTGTTTCTGCTCAGGAAGCTCAGGCAGCGGCCATCTTGTCTCAGGCCAGGGTGAGTCATCACTTTCTCTACCAGGCGGTTCTTTTCATCATGTTTGAGTGGTGGGAAGACTAAAAAAGCACGATACAAGTACAGGCCCATAATAAACATCAATAACAATAAATTTAAAAAAGATTTTAGACATTTAACATTTAAAATAACTGTGAAAGGAGATTCTTCTTTTCGTCATGCATCACCATCATTACAATTCAATTCAGTTGATTTTGCATAGCCCAATATCACAAGTTACGAATTCCCCTCAGAGGGCTTTACAGTCTGTACACATAGACATCCCTGACCTTTGACCTTTGACCTCACATCGGATCAGGAACAACTCCGAAGAAATTGAGAAAAACCCTTTCAGGGGGAAAAAAGGGTAAGAACCCTTCAGGAGAGAACAGAGGAGGATCCCTCTCCAGGATGGACAGGACAATAGATGTCATGTGACCAGAAGGACAGAGTTACAGAGTTACAGAGTTACAGATTTACAGAGTTACTACACATTCAATGAATATGACAGACATTATGAATAATGAGTAGTAGGACCACGATCCAGACCTCCACCATCCATGAAACAGAAGGAGGTAGAGAGGAGGGGGGGGGGCATCATCAGGGCCATGGCAGGAGGCAGGGCCCTTGAGGCAGGAGGCTGGGCCCTTGATGCCCCCATGTCCTCCCTGATTATTGATTTTGAGACATTTCTGTGTGCAGATGGCTCTGAAAGGACCTCCTGGACCAATGGGATTCACTGGGCGCCCCGGACCTCTGGTATGTTGGCCGTCATTTGGACCCTCACCTGTTCACACCAACAGTTTGTTGTTGTCAATGCCGACCGTCAGTTTCACAACACAGCTGACTGTACACAACAAAACGAGTTTGATCTCATGAAAGGTCTTATGAGCTTTTTTGTCAAGTCTCTTAAATGCAAAACGAGTTTGATGATGATGTTGATGATGATGATGATGATGATGATGGTGTATATTTCAGGGAAATCCCGGTAGTAATGGTCTGAATGGAGAGACCGGAGACCCCGGTCCTCAGGTAAAAACACAAAATCAAACTCACAACAAATTCAAATAATTATATTGTATTTAAATCATGCAATCCTTCCTGTTACAGCAGGGCATCGTTAATAAGTAATCTCTGTATCACAAGCCATCTCGTTCCCTTTGCAGGGCTCCAGGGGACCTCAGGGTACGATGGGTCCTCAAGGAAAATCAGGAAGAAGAGTGAGTATGAAGAATGTCTTTGCCGAGCACTTCCTGTCCAGCGTGTCCGGAGAAGCTCCTCCCTGACACGCCGCCCTGTGCTCTCTCCAACAGGGCCGTGCCGGGGCCAATGGGTCCAGAGGCATGCCAGGGGAGTCTGGAACCAAGGTGAGCATCGTCAGCATCAACTCTTGTTTGCCATGTGTGCCTCGACCGGCAATCCAGACCCGTTGGAGATGTAGTGCAGCGCTCTGAGGCAACCGTTTAGAAATAACAAGATAATAAGAAAGAAAGAATACAAAATATAAAAGAATATGGTAATATGTACAACGACAAGAAGTGAGGTGCTAGTGTGTACATTCTGAATATAGTCATTGAAGACGATAACTGCTGCTGGGACAATAAAGTTCACAAAGCCATAAACTAATATATATAGCTGAAGTTTAAACTCAGTGAGTGACGATGTCCATGTCTGTTTGTCTCTCGCAGGGCGACCGTGGTTTTGACGGCCTTCCTGGTTTACCCGGCGACAAAGGACACAGGGTGAGTACATATATACACATATATATAAATGTCACTTACATTTTGTATTCACTTAGACATATTAAGATAAAACAAATACAAAAATGTCAGACATAAACATACAAATATATATACTCCTATATAAATATATATATATATATACACATATACACATAAACATATATATATGTATGTATATATACGTATATATGTATATATATATGTATATATGTATATATACATATATATACATATATATATACATAAATATATATATATATATACACACACATGCACATCCATACATAAAAAACACACATGCATACCCCCCAAAAATTAAAAAATTAAATTTAAAAAAACAGAAAAAGAAAATATATACATATATACATATGTATATATATATATACATATATGTATATATTTTCTTTTTCTGTTTTTATATATCATCCATACATAAAAAACACACATGCATACCCCCCAAAAATTCAATTAAAAAAAACAGAAAAAGAAAATATATACATATATATATATATATATATATGTATATATTTATACATATATATATATATATATATATATATAAATGCTCAGCAGATGATTTGAGGGGGTGAACCTCTCTAGTCGGTGGTTGTAGCCTCTTCTCCTCCGTTGGCTCTTCTTCATCATGTTTATATCTTCCACCATTTGAGGCTCATGTTGCTTCTCATTGTTTCTTTTCAACCGGTTTTGATGCTTGTTCCACTTGGACATCCCATAATCTCTCATGTAGACTCCTGTCTGTCTGCTTCTCTCAGAAATGTGTTTGTTTTTTCCAAAACAATGTCATAGTAGTACTAACAAATAATAGTGATACTTCTTTAATATGCATAACAACTGTAACTATAATAACTATAACTTTATTTATATAGCACCTTTAAACACAGAGTTTACGAAGTGTTCTGCAGAGAATCAAAGCAAAACAAATAGAAAAATAAAACAACACACAAACTGAGTGAGGGGAACCGAAGAGCTGCATAAAGGACGACATCGCTTCAAAGCTGTATGATAAAAACGTTTTTGAAGAAGTGATTTAAGAGAAGTTGCTGATCCTGATTCCTGTGATTCGTGACACATCGTCATCTCTCTCTCCCCAGGGTGACTCGGGACCGCTGGGACCCCCCGGCTTCCAAGGGGAGGACGGAGAGAGGGTACGGAGATACGAGAGACGTCATTTGAAATGATTCCGGGCGTTTATACCACAACGGTTCACCACCGCCATCTTCCCATCTGCTTGTCTGTGTGTGTTTGCAGGGAGACGACGGAGAGGTTGGACCCAGAGGTCTCCCAGGTGAATCAGTGAGTGTTTCCGTGACAACACCATCTGATTTCCACGTCCCTGTAATAAAGAGCATCCCATAATACACCGAGGTTGCTTTCTGATAGCATCTCCTTTCACCTGCACTCATAGCGTGAATACCACGAATCAACGGGAATAAGGAGTAACAAATCATAACATTCAAAATGTTACAGAGTTGTATAATAAGATGAGTTTAGTAATAATCCTTTAATTACACACAGTGGTCATTTTATTGGGTGTGAAATACAATGCAATCTAACACAACAGATATTATAGCTTTTGAACGTTCTATAATGTTCTTGTTTAAATTTTCCAGAATGTGTGTAGAATTATCTTGTGTTATTTTAACCCTAATCCACTTATTTGTAGCTGTTAGAATTTGATTATATTTAAATTCGGAAAAAAGAGGCACGGTTATAGATTTAAAAACACGCTTCTTTAATTAGCCGCTATTAATATATCAACAAACTGTCACAATGAATGTAAGAGCATAGTCAGTGTGCTCCTGCATGATGCTAGTGTTAGCCATGTAGCTGTTGTTGACCTTTGACCTCACATGATGGTTGTGATTTATTATAGAATCCATTAAAAAGGCCGTTAAAAATAATTTAGAACTATGAGTACGGACTGATCTTGGCCTGTGTGTGTGTGTGTGTGTGTGTGTGTGTGTGTGTGTGTGTGTGTGTGTGTGTGTGTGTGTGTGTGTGTGTGTTTGTTTGTGTGTGATTGTAGGGTCCTCGTGGTTTGCTGGGACCCAAAGGTCCTCCTGGAATCTCTGGACCTCCTGTGAGTGCAAACTATTGTTTTTCCCTCTGTGGCTCTGAGCTCCCGAGTCCACAGCCTGTGACCCCACACACAGACGGGATGTCCAGGAATCTAAAAACGTGTGCGCAGCGCTCCCTCCCTCGCCTC
Source organism: Pseudoliparis swirei (assembly GCF_029220125.1). Taxonomy (NCBI): domain Eukaryota; kingdom Metazoa; phylum Chordata; class Actinopteri; order Perciformes; family Liparidae; genus Pseudoliparis; species Pseudoliparis swirei. The sequence continues at coordinate 2,087,619 of NC_079388.1, forward strand.
AGAAACAAGACCAGGACCAGTGAACCCCGGCTGGAGGCAGCCAAGTCCCACGTCTCCATTCGACACTCGTCTATATTTATTTGTCCTGGAGTTGTTTGTGTACGCTGGTTGAGGTCCGCCCTCTAAAAGAGTCCTCCGCAGACTTAGCATCGCACGACGACAACATGTCTGAGTTTTATTTTGAAGGCTGGAATGCTACCGCACCACATACTCTTCCTCCTTGTTGAACCCATGGTGCCCACATTCATCCCCCACAATGCAACTTTAACCTCCGACAGTTTGGTCTAATATCCAGGTGTGTCATGCTAGTGATTAGCAGCTAATGTAGCTTCAAGCTAACGTCACGCCTCCAGAGTGTTTCATTTCCAACCGACACTACCATTCCTTTGATGTTGTTCTCTTCTTCTTCTTCTTCTTCTTCTTCTTCTTCTCCTCCTCAGGGCGTACGAGGGAATGACGGGCCCCACGGTCCCAAGGGAAACCTGGTCAGTGTCCCTCTCTTACCCGCCATGTTTGTCGTGTGACCTCGTACTTCCAGAATCAGCAGATATTCACGGTGTCACGTAACTTGTATCTTCATCATCCGTCCTGCTCTTCATCACCTGTCCTCTTCTTTGTGTCTCTCAGGGTCCCCAAGGAGAGCCAGGACCTCCAGGTCAGCAGGGAACCTCAGGAACTCAGGTGAGCTGCCCTCAGACATCAGACTCCAGACTTCAGCTTCTTCCCCTCAGCGATTGTGTAGAAGGCAGAAGGCTCCCCGGCTAACGAGAGTCATCGACGTGTATTCATGTGTTCATTCATTCATTCTGCAGGGAATGGCAGGACCTCAAGGAGCCCTCGGACCCCCGGGAGAGAAGGTAAGAAAATAAAACGCAGATATATAAATATATGTATTTTTTGTATGCGTGATTAATTTGACGGATTATATATATTTATATGTATATATATATATATACATTTATATATTAATCTGACTGATAGCATTATTTGACTGGTAGCATAATTATAATACTATCAGTCAAATATATACATACATATTTATATATATATATATATATATGTATATATACTATTATATTATATTGTAAGTATTTGTATATATATTATATTATATATATGTAAATATATATATGTATATATATATTATATGATATATAGACATATATATATACATATATATTTATATATATAATAATAATATTATATTATATATACATATAATATATATATATATATATTGATATATATAATAATATAATTTGTTTTTTGTTTTTTTAGGCAGAAAATATATTCAATTCAATTAAGTTTTTTTTATATAGCCCAATATCACAAATTACGAATTTGCTTTACAATCTCTACTCATATAGAATCGATATATATATATATATTTAAATTCATCAATTAAAGTGCAAGTAAATCTGCTATTACATTGTAATAACACATGTCTCTCTGTATGACAGAAAGTTACTTCTTCACGGTGCTCTTCATGTTTAAGTTACCAAGCTGGTTCAGGTGCAGACGGTTCTGGACTCTCATTCATGACCACATGTCTTCTCCTCCAGGGTCCCACAGGGAAACCAGGTCTACCAGGAATGCCGGGAGCCGACGGCCCTCCAGTACGTTGGCCTCTTCCTTTCTTTCTTGGTTTATGTCATTAAAAGTTGAATGGAGCTGAACCCAACCTGAGCTGTCTGTCCTACCTTCTCAGGGCCACCCAGGGAAGGAGGGGCCTTCTGGCACCAAAGGAAACCTGGTGGGTGTCAATCACACGCCTCCTTCCCTTCCATCTAAGCGTCTGATTGAAAGTACTTACTTTAAGCTATTTATGGTGTTAACTCCTCTATCTTTGACCTTCTCCAGGGTCCTAACGGCCCTCAGGGTTCTCTCGGCTATCCCGGCCCCCGAGGCATCAAGGTCAGTACAGTATACATCACTTCCTGCTCTGTACAAATAAACTGAACCGGCACATGGATTAAATATTCCTGAGCATATGATTGTATTGATAATCTGACGCTTTAACTGCAGGGAGGTCAAGGAATCCGTGGACTGAAGGGCCACAAGGGGGAGAAGGTAGGTGATCCACTACAGTGTAATAACTTAAATCACTATTTCTTAGTGTCCATTTTGAGCAATATGTAAAATACAATGTTCACAACTTTGAAAAAGAAAACAAGGTTTCTATATAATGTTGGATGTTTTTCTTTCTAGGGAGAAGATGGTTTCCCTGGAATTAAGGGAGATTTTGGTGTCAAGGGAGAGAGGGTAAGATGGATTGATGGAGTGACCAAAAGAATGGTTGATGGGTGAAGGGCTGATTGATTTATTAATGGCTCTTTAAATGGTTTCTTTTGACAGGGCGAGCTTGGAGTGTCAGGGCCCAGAGGAGAGGACGGCCCCGAGGGGCCAAAGGGTCGCTTCGGACCCCCCGGTGAGCTCGGACCACTCGGACTGGTTGGAGAGAAGGTACGACACGAGGTCACTTAGCCTTGTGGGATAGGTCACGGGTTATTGTTAATGAAAGGTTTTTGGGGTTTTGAAAATGCTGATATGTCCCCTCAGATATCCCAATGTTCTTAAAAAATAGGGTACGACCTCATCTTTAGATATTAGCCAGAAATATTGCCATGTTGTGCTTGAACGTGCACTTGAGTGAAACGTGAGATTTTCACATGGAATTTACAGTATTTTCTATATATTGCATTTAATATCTGCCTCAGTGTTTTATTTGTTTTTGTGCTAAACCTTTTACATTTTGCCTTTATTATATTTAATGTTGTTAATATGACTGCAGCACACCTGTTCTCACCATATTCTCGTTTACTCTTCATATTCTGACACATTTCTGACTATCGAGCACATTGTTTAATGTTGTTTAGCAGGTTGGTAAAATGTAAACAATTACAGACGTTAATTTAGGATTAATGTGCTGATCGTGTGATTTCAGGGTAAACTTGGTGTTCCTGGACTTCCTGGATATCCCGGGAGACAAGGACCGAAGGTAGGAGGAACACACACCCGAGCACACACAGGCTCCTTTATTCATCCTGGTGCTGATGCTGAGATGTTGATTTTTTTTTTTTTAGGGATCTCTTGGATTCCCAGGATTCCCCGGCACCAACGGCGAGAAGGGAACGAGGGTACGTCGGCGGTCCTGAGGAAGATCTTTCTCCTCTAGTCAATCTTTTTAAAGCTTTTAGTTATCAAGTGTTCAAGGCAGATGCTTCCTTATCTCCTACCAGATACCTTGGACTGGTACATTAAGTTATAGTCAGTAATGCACAATTTATTTTTGTGTCTTTTTTTTCAGGGTCTTGGTGGCAAATCAGGACCAAGAGGACAAAGAGGACCAACGGTACTATTTCATGTTTATTTATCCGTTCTTTCAGGGTGTGTGTACACCAGTGCATCACTGCAGGGTGTGTGTACACCTGTACGTCACTACAGGGTGTGTGTACACCTGTGCATCACTGCATAGTTAGTGGTGTGTAGCTGCGACTGTGCATCACACTGAGCTTCAAGATTCACATCAGAATTAAAAACTGTACAATACTGTAGTACACAGACGAAAGTATTCGACATATACAAACATTTATATTTCGACGTCATATAGAATCGAGCGAAAATGTGTCACGAAATGTCCAACAGAGTTTTTGATGACGCCTTTTTGAAACGTCTGTTTGCCGATGAGTTCATTGTCTGAAACTTTCCAGTTGAGAAATCCCATTCGCTCCAGACGACGTCGCCCCTGCAGCACTCTGTTGGGCCAATTATACAATTACACTCACTCTTTTGCAAAAGTGTGCAAAAGAAATTGTCTGAATGTATAAATACGAAATGAACAGCAAACGAATAATCCCGAGATTTGAAGTCATTGTTTTGAATAAAAGATAGGTCATGCGCAAAAAGTATGAGCCAAAGCAAAAGAGAGAAACATTTGAAACCAGGCTGCTTTACTTTCCACTAATTCTGCTTCCTGTTGGCACCATCAGGGTCCCCGAGGCCAGAGAGGACCGAGGGGCTCGACGGGGAAATCCGGCGCAAAGGTTTGTCCTCGCGGTGAATTCACCCCGAGACACCGTGTCCACGTGGATGTCTACAATAACGTGCGGCCCGTAAACCATCGCGTGTTGTTCACCGTGCTGTTGTCTTGTCGCCTGTCAGGGAACTTCAGGAAGTGACGGCCCTCATGGTCCTCTTGGGGAGAGGGTGAGCGCTCCATTTACATCACAGTGAAAAAGCATGTCCAGTTCAAATGTGTTGTGTGAGACACTGAATGTTATATGCAATATGTTGTGATGACATCATATGTTGTTGATGCCTCACCAGGGATTGCCCGGACCTCAGGGAGCTCATGGTTTCCCCGGACCAAAGGGACCTCCGGTATGGAAAATGATTCCATCCCAGTTTTATGAATACCAGATTGCATCTACTGTATAGAAGTCAGGGTGGCTTGTGGGTAAAATGAGGGGAAGCTCTCTTAAGGTGGAGATTTAATTGATTTATGACGGTTGATTGATCCTTACAGGGACCACCAGGAAAAGACGGGCTGCCTGGACACCCTGGCCAGAGAGGAGAAGTTGTAAGTCGTTTACTCCTTTCTTCTATTTGTGTCTGAAGATTTCTCCTAAATTCTCTCAAAGTTAAAATTGGGTAATGCCCAAAGTTTCGGGAAAACTTCATTATCTTAATACGAGTAACTGGTGCCGAGTCTCCTCTTAAAGATGGCCGACCGGTTTGAACCGATGAGCTTTAGACTTCTTCTCTGATTCCAGTCACCGACTCTAAAATATACCCAATGAGGATTTGGTGTGAATACGTTTTTTTCATGGATGCAGTCACACCACTTCAGATATGTTCAGATCATTTCTCATACTTTAGGAGGATACGTGGGATTTATATGTTTGATAACATGTCCTGTTGACTTCAAACCAGAGAGACATGCGCTGCAGTTCTAGGAATGTACCCATCAAACCTCCTGTTGATATCCATATGCAGTGGATCTGTTTGCTCACTGACTCGCTCTCCTCCAGGGTTTCCAAGGTAAAATGGGTCCACCTGGACCTCCTGGAGTCGTCGGACCTCAGGTGAGTTTGTCCAATCAATCAGCAGACTTGAATCTCCACGGATACGCTGGACCTCATCAGTTTCAACTGGTCCTCTTGTCTCTTCTCCCAACATCCTCTTCCCCTCTGTGCCCCCTCCATCCTCATCCTCTCAGGGTCCATCAGGAGAGACCGGCCCCATCGGCGAGCGTGGCCACCCCGGACCCTCAGGTCCACCTGGAGAGCAGGGACTCTCTGGTCCCTCAGGGAAGGAGGGCACCAAGGGAGACCCTGGACCCTCCGGAGGCCCCGGCAAAAACGGGCCCCCAGGACTGAGAGGCTTCCCCGGGGAGAGAGGCCTTCCTGGAACCCCTGTGAGTAGGACCAAGACATTTAGATCTTCTTTCTTATCTTGATTGACCTCTGGAGAAAAGTGTTTGGTAGAGGTCAAAGGTCACTGATTCATCCTTTCTTATCTGTTGTTGCAGGGAGGTGGAGGACTGAAGGGAAGTGAAGGACCTGCCGGACCTCCTGGACCCGCTGTACGTATCAAACATTAATATCTAGCCAGCCCTATCAAAATAGTTTACTTTGTAATAACCGTATCAGTCCTTAATGAAGTCATGAGTCAATGAATCCCTGCTTTGTGTCTTTGTGATGCTGTTCCTCTCTAGGGGTCTCCTGGTGAGAGGGGGCTAGCTGGTACTGCTGGACCTGTTGGACCTCCTGGAAGACCAGGGCCTCAGGGTCCTCCTGGATCATCTGGAGAGAAGGGAGTTCTTGTGAGTATTCTTGGAAACGTCTATCCGATGTGCTGTAGTGCATTTGACCCATCATGTCGAACAACTATCGATTCTCCTCGTTGTTCTTGTTCTCACCGTGAAGGGGGAGAAAGGTCCTATCGGCTTGGCCGGTCGGGATGGAGTTCAGGGTCCCGTGGGTCTACCTGGCCCTGCCGGATCACCTGGAGTACCCGGAGAGGACGGAGACAAGGCCAGTAACTCTTCATCACCCCAACATGTCCTTTGAAGCCTTATCCTGTACATCAGGGGGGGAAAGGATGGGGGATGGCGATCCTTCACTTCAGGGCTTTGTAGACGTCTGGGCTGTAACGTGATGTTTCTTGCAGGGCGAGGTCGGAGAGCACGGGCAGAAGGGCGGCAAGGGAGGAAAAGGAGAGCACGTGAGTGAAGACCTGGAAATGAGACGACGCTGTGTGTCTGCTTATCGCCATCTCCATGTTGTGCTCATCGTTTGTTCGCCTGCTTCTCGTTTGTCGGTAGGGTCCTCCGGGTCCACCAGGGCCCATGGGGCCAGTCGGTCAGCCTGGACCTGCTGTAAGTACAAACCCTTTGAAGACTGATTGTAAGAACTTGCACTTATTCCTGATTGTAAGAACTTGTACTAATTCCTGATTGTATGGACTTGTAAGTATTCCTGATTGTACGGACTTGTAGTTGGTTGCAATCGGTACCGGATGACTTTCTAGTTCTACTCTTTATTGGTTCAGATATAGTGTCACTGCTCACGCTAGAAACTCTGTTCTTTATTCTAAACTAGGATATAAAACACACAAGAAAGAAAGCTGCATGTCGTATCGTACAGGAGCTGCTAATCAGATAAAGGGTTTAGCTATCTCGACATGACATGATCACTAGTCGCTATCGATTTATCTCTCGTCTTCATTTCCGCTCGGCTTCTCCTGTGGCTCAGGGTGCTGATGGAGAGCTCGGACCGAGAGGCCAGCAGGGGCCATTTGGAGCTAAAGGTGACGAAGGAACCAGAGGATTCCCAGGAGCCCCGGGACCCATCGGACTGCAGGTACAAGAAAGACATTATTTCAGACTTTGTTCTGAATATTCAGAGAAGGTTTGAGCTCCCGTCTTGTGCCAAGTTGCTCTGCTTAACTAAACGTTGTCCACTGCTCTGCAGGGGTTGCCAGGACCACCAGGTGAGAAGGGCGAGACAGGAGATGTTGGACCTCTGGTGAGTCTCAAATACACATGACATCAGTGATAATGACTCGGTGACTTATTTCATCCTAATGAAATCATAAAAGATGACTAAAGCGAGAGCATCTTTGTGTTTCCAGGGTCCTCCAGGTCCCCCAGGACCCCGTGGCCCCGCTGGATCCAGTGGTGCTGACGTGAGTGACCACAGCTCCTATTAGTACTTAGTAGAATGTTAAAGTCCCACAAAGCACCACTCTGACATGATCGGGTTGTTAAACATGTTCTGCTAAATGATTCCATAAAGTCACTTGAAGTTGTGATCTAGCATTATTTTTGGGTCGGTATGTGAAAGAAGTAAAGTAGCTCCTTTTATTATGACAATAACCAATTTGATGTGACATATCTGATTGTTTTGCCTCACTTGTTTTTTGTGTTGTTGTTCTTTTCAGGGTCCTCAAGGTCCTCACGGTGGTTTGGGTAATCCTGGACTTATTGGAGAGAAGGTGATGAATACATTTATTTCTGCTAAAGTCGTTGCACTTTGATGGTGTTTGAGTTTGATGGCGTCCGCAAGAACTACAGACTTTCTGAAACTAGAAGAAATCCTGTTTGCTCCACAGGGAGAACCTGGGGAGGGCGGACCACCTGGAATCGTAGGGGAGGCGGGAAAGAAGGTGAGTGGCTGAGTGAGCGACCATGAGCAACCCTCTATCAGCTGGTAGACTAACCCTCTACCGGCTGGTAGACTAACCCTCTACCGGCTGGTAGACCAACCCTCTACCTGCTGGTAGACCAACCCTCTGCCGGCTGGTAGACTAACCCTCTACCTGCTGGTAGACCAACCCTCTGCCGGCTGGTAGACCAACCCTCTACCGGCTGGTAGACCAAACCTCTACCTGCTGGAAGACCAACCCTCTACCGGCTGGTAGACCAACCCTCTACCGGCTGGTAGACTAACCCTCTATCGGCTGGTAGACTAACCCTCTACCGGCTGGTAGACTAACCCTCTACCGGCTGGTAGACCAACCCTCTACCGGCTAGTAGACCAACCCTTTACCGGCTGGTAGACCAACCCTCTGCCGGCTGGATCATGGCGTCCCTGAGTTCACGTCCTGTGCTCCTGTCGGCAGGGTCCTCGTGGAGAGCACGGAGAGAAGGGAGAATCCGGACAACCTGGAACTGCTGGACCTGCTGGAGGACGAGGAGGACCTGGAGATGACGGACCCAAAGGAAACCCTGTATGACGCCCACAATGACATGCACACAAACACACACACAAAGACTGCAGACGGAACTCGTCGATGAATCTCTAAATTCTTCTGACTCCTAATCTTATTGGCATTTATTCAGACAAGTTTTGTTTTTGTCTCTAACTTCAGGGTCCAGTTGGTTTCCCTGGTGATCCTGGTCCCACTGGCGAGGTCGGACCCAGAGTGAGTACCCTTTATTGAAAAGTACACGTCAGCATTATTACATTGCTGATGCTGATACATTTCCCCACTGTGTAGGATTGGGCAAGATGTTGGCATATTGCGTTGTCTTTACCGGTCTTTTTTAAAGGCTGCACTACGTCTGCTTTCAGGGTCTCGATGGCGCCAAGGGAGAGAGAGGAGAAGATGGTGAACAAGGAGAATCTGTAAGTCAACAATGCAGAAATGTGAGTGATGTAAAAGTGCCTCAGTGTTCTCAACCCACTCCCTCTGGCTCCTGCTGCAGGGCTCCCCCGGACCTTCTGGTGAGAACGGACCCCCCGGCCCCCTAGGAAAGAGGGTAAGGTCACCATCCTCATTGGGTATGCACAATGGACGAGAACCACAAAACGCTTCAGAATGCTTACGGGAAGCCTGGTCCGCCTCTAGATCTGTACGCATTAAGTTAAACTAGGCATTCTCCTCTCGGTTTTATTTCTGGTTGCAAAAAGAAACCAAGATGGCAGTGGCCACCAACCAATGGGTGACATCACGGTGACTACTACCACTTCTCATATGCAGTCTACCCTCTTTGTGGAAGAACTGTAACCAAACTTCTCAAAAGCGATCCTACTCTTCAGTTTCAGGAGGGCTCCTGTCCTAATGGACAGATGAGTGCCTCACCAAACCCTTGGCCAGTAACAATATAACAAAAAAGAGATCGATTAAAAAGGGAAAGATTGAAATGACTATTGCCGGGAGAAACTTTCTACAGATGCCAGAAGCAGACCCCAGCTGGTTTCAGTCCTTGTTGTTCTCGTTATATTTTTCCTTTTTCCTCCTTCTATACCTTTCACTGAGCCATCTCATGTGTTCCTTTGTGTTTATCGGCTTCTTGTCCGGGTTGCCCCGCTCTATCTTAACACTATACAAGCGTTGTCTATGTTAGTAGAACTTGGTATGATACAGCCATCTGATTTAACTATATTATATGTTTAATTTTCCAGGGCCCTGCTGGAACAAGAGGACCCGAGGGACGTCAAGGAGGAAAGGGAACCAAGGTGAGCCCCGAGCTTTGTAGAACAAAGGCTGAAGGCGTGGCCTACAGTCCCAAAGTGCTATGAATCCACTGACATAGACTTCCTGGTGATGACACCTTCCAGGAACGATCTCAGGATAAAAGACTAACTCATCATCATTTACAGGGAAACTCGGGTGCTGTCGGCCCCCCAGGAAAGACCGGCCCCGTCGGCCTCCAGGGTCAACCAGGAAAGCCAGGAACAGAAGGCCTCAGAGGACTCCCGGGATCAGTGGTCAGTCAAGATGTTGATCGTATTTGTTCATTTGACAATATGTAATACTTCAGGAGGAACTCGTTATATATTCATACTGTGTCCCTGGCCGTGTTTCAGGGTGAACAAGGATCTCCAGGACTTGCTGGACAGAAAGGACCATCTGGACCCCTTGTAAGATGACAATGCGTGTATACATACTGCAGTCTGTAAATCCTGCTATCAGCTCATCTCTCTCTCTCTCTCTCTCTCTCTCGCTACCTCCATCATAATCTCCTGTTCATCCCGGTTTCTCATCTCCACCACCGCCTCCTCGCTGTCTTCCTCATCTTCCTCTTCTTCTCCTCCTGCAGGGACCTCCTGGTTTGCCCGGTCTGCGTGGAGACCCCGGTGGTAAGGGAGAGAAGGGCCACCCGGGTCTCATCGGTCTCATTGGACCCCCAGGAGAGCAGGGAGAGAAGGGAGACAGAGGTTTCCCCGGGCCTCAAGGATCCTTTGGATCTAAAGGAGATTCTGTAAGTCTGACCCTGTCTACTCCACCGCCGTGACTCTCATTCACCTGACCATCTGTTCTCATGGATGACATGCATCGTGTTGCATTCCAGGGAATGTCTGGAGGCACCGGACCCCTCGGCCCCGCTGGTCCTCCTGGTCTGCCTGTGAGTGCCGTTTTATCCCGTCGTTGCCAGCTCACTTTCATATTCCTCCTGACTCCAGAGATGTTAGTCGGTACCTTGATGATGGTCCCCATCCCTAAACTAAAGCCTCATCTCTGTTTCAGGGTCCTCAAGGTGTCAAGGGAGCGAAGGGCTCTTCTGTGAGTCTACTTTGAGAGTGTTTGTACCTTAATGAATAGATGAAAGGCATCAGCTCGGATCTGATGCAGTAATGCGTCTTCCTCTTTGTGTTGTGTTCAGGGTGGATCTGGTCCAAAGGGAGAAAAGGGTGTACAAGGACCTGCTGGACCTCCTGTAAGTCCTCCGCTGTTTTGTGAAGTCCCGCTTATTTCTTGCACTTCACTATTCATCAGCTCCTTGTTTCAAACGTATGTTCTTGCTCCCCAGGGCCCACCAGGCGAGGTCATTCAGCCGCTGCCCATCCAGAGGAGTCCCAAGTCCAAGCGCTCCATCGACGCCAGCCAGCTGCTCCCCGACTCCGAAATGCCCGCGTCCGACGGCACCGGCACCGAGTTCCTGATCGGCACCGAAGGCATGGAGGAGATCTTCGGCTCGCTCAACTCACTGCGACAGGAGATCGAGACCATGCGTTTCCCTCTTGGCACCCAGGACAGCCCTGCACGCACCTGCCAAGACCTGCACCTCAGCAAGCCTGACCTCAAAGACGGTAAGGCCGTCGACCTAAACATGCGGAGGCCACCTGCTCCGAGTTACGCTCCCGCCAATCATCGGGTTTTCCACCGTGTTTCACCTCTCTGTCGCCCTCTGCAGGAGAATACTGGATTGACCCCAACCAGGGCTGCTCCAGAGACTCCTTCAAGGTCTTCTGTAATTTCACCAGCGGAGCAGAGACCTGCCTGTATCCCAGCAAGAACATCAACACGGTTGGTGTTTCGCCACACAAGCTGTGTTTATCTATTCGTCCACACGTGAACATGGAACTAATATGTCGTGGATCATTCTTGTGGCAGGTGAAGATGAGTTCCTGGGATGGCGAGACTCCTGGATCCTGGTACAGCCAGTTCACCACTGGCAGTAAGGTTAGTAAAACTCTTTACTTTACTGAATCACCCTTTATTTAGTGTTCATCTATTTCCTCTTTCCGACCCTTGTTCATCATGCCTTTCCCCTCCATTTTGTCCTCCTCTATTACCTCCTGGTACTTCCTCCAAATCCCATTGTACTACCTCCTCCTCCCAGTTCTCCTACGTGGACTCTACCGGTGAGCCCGTGGGCGTGGTCCAGCTGGGCTTCCTGCGTCTCCTCAGCGTCCAGGCCCGCCAGAACCTCACCTACCACTGCCACCGCTCCGTGGCCTGGGCCGACCGCAGCGCCAAGAACAACTACAACAGGGCGCTGCACCTCCAGGGGGCCAACGGCGAGAAGCTGAGCTACGAGACCAACCCGTACATCAAGGCCTTGGTCGACGGCTGCTCTGTGAGTTTGAGATCATGACAATGAGAATGATAAACATGATGTCTGCTTTACATGACCACCCGACATCCAGCCGGTGAAGCCAACCCCTCAATGCTATGCCCCACCACGAGAGGGTTCCTCGCCTTCCTCTACAACCAGTCAACCTGCTCTAGATATTCACTGAATATGTTCTCTGCTCACACTCTGACGTCACATGGTACAAAGTACAGTTGTTAAATTACACATACTACAAGACAAGACCAAATGCCACTGCAAGGCACAGGAGAACCACACCACTGAGACTTTAAAAGGCCCACTGAGAGCTTCCAGAGCTCTGCTGGTGTCGTTGGCATGTACAGGATGAAATGTAAAAGTATTTAGCTAAAGACTCTTGAGAATCTTCTTCATATAGGACGCAAGAAGATCTGTTTTCACTGGTTTGAAATGGGAAAGGTGAATGATAATTAAGGAGGCCTGATGCTAAGATGATGACTCTAGCTCTCTTTCCAGGGTGGTTTTAATTTCCATGTTGAGCTGCAGAGTTTAAAGATATGTACATGAAGCTGGCTGACACGACTCTCTCTCTCTCTCTCTCTCTCTCTCTCTGCAGTATCGTAAGGGCTTCGACAGGACAGTCCTGGAGGTCAACACACCTCAGGTGGAGCATCTCCCTCTGCTGGATATCAAGGTGTCAGACTTTGGGGAGAGAAACCAGCAGTTTGGCTTTGAAGTGGGACCTGTCTGTTTCCAAGGCTAAAACACACACACGCGCACACACACACACACACTCATACATCCACGCATCATGCAAAGAAACAACACATGCAAATACTCACACGCACACACATGCACTTAGAGACACACCGATATATATGTAAGAAACATACACGCCCAGTAATTTGTAAATGAACTTGTAAATGATATGAAACACACACGCACACAAACCCAAGGATACACACACACACACACACACATTTACACACGCAGATGCTTTTTGTGAGACAGACACTCACTCTCAAGCACGTGCCTGGGGGAAGAGACATCCTCCCAACAATTAACGGACGTCACCAAAGAAAAAAAAGAAAAGCAAAGAGGAGAGAGAGGACAAAAAGGAACTTGCGGCGAGGAGAAAGAAAGAAACCCAGGAGCGAGTTCTCTGGAATAAAACGTGTTTTCTTGACCAGCAGCGAAAGGGGCCGGCCTGGGAAATAGGCCACGCCCCCCCCGTCTCTGATACCCCCCCCCCTCTCACTCGTCTCTCCTCCCCACCGTCTCTCTTGTATCTTCCACTCATCTCGCCTGCTCTACCTCCCCCCACCTCTTCTCAAACATCGATCACGCTTGGACACTCTTTCCGTTTCTTGTTCACACTGCGGGCAACATGGCCGACAGTCACCCTCTCATTGGCCAATCACCCTCAAATGGCCGACAGTCACCCTCTCATTGGCCGACAGGTTCGTTAGCCAGTGGCTTTGGGCCGCCGTCGTCATTCAGATGAAAGGCTGTTCAGAATGGACTTTCACCTGCTCTGCACTTTGAAGTCCTGACATCCAACCAGACGAGTAGAACCTCGTCAGCGAGTTCTGTAGGAACCGACTGGTCAGTCGTGTTGTTCCCGTTTCCTTCTCGTTTCCTTCTCTCTCGACACTAGATGATCTCTCCTCAGTCCGAGAGCTTGTTCGCTTGTCACCGCTGAACAAACCCTGCAGCCAGGTGGGACGGCAGATCCTGGATCAGTGAATTTAAAAGAAGCCATTCCTCTTCTCTGTGAGCTGTGCTGAGCTCCACGCGGTGATGCTCGGTGGGACCGGATCCTTTTCTCTTTTTAAAAGGTGCTGAAGCTTCTTCTTCAGGTCACCAGGGGTCGCCTCCACGCACCAGTCCAGTATCTGCTTGAGTCACTTTCTGGCTACTTTTGATTGTTGATTTCCATCCCCCCCTTTTCCATACAGCAGTGAATAAAACGCATGCTTTATGAAAGAAACTATTTCATGAAGCTTTTTACTGGGGAAAATGTGCATTACATTCCATTTGTACAGAGATAGTGATATTCTATTGTATTTATTTAAAACAAACAGGGTGCTTTGAGATTGAATAATACACGGACCGCCAAATATTCCAGTCAAATGTGGTATGTTCCATTTGTATTTATTTCCTGTCGCTGACACTCGGAGGTCAAGTGGAGCGAGTGACTCTGGGACTTCTGTCCAGACTCCTTATGTAGACCCAAAGAATCTGAGGCCATTTCTTATTGTAACTTCCCCTCGTAGTGTTCCAACACCTGTACTGTGCTGTTCAATGTTGCTTCCTCTGTCCTGATTAAATGGTGACTCTCCAGTTCTGGTGACTCTCCAGTTTCCTTGTCGTCGCCGTACTGTTTGACCTTCGAGGTTCGGGTTAACGGAATTTATATCCGAGACCACCAAGAGGGAGGAGACGGCCACCGCGGGGTTAAAGGGATGAACATTGTTGTTGGTACACTGTGGCTGTGGGGTGAGGTCAGACTAGAGTCCTGTTTTTTATTGTTTCTCTTTTTTATGATTACAATAGCAGGGAAATGGGGGCAGCGTGACTAAACCTCTACAAACAAATAGAAATATCACAAATCTGACCGTGAGAGTGACCTCAAATATGTGTCTGCTTTTATGGCGCCGACAGCAAAACACAAACATGGGGCTGGAAAGAGAGAAAAAAAGTATTATTTTAGAATGTGTGTAAGTAATTTCTTCTTTTTTTTTATAATTGTCTCTGTAATATATAATCTTCTAAAAAGAGCTGCTTGACTCTTGTTTTTCTTCCCAACGCCGTCAGTAATTCCTCATTGGTTCAGTTAAGAGAGGCAAACACACTTTAATGTGGGAGGGATGTTTATTTATTGGGTTCCTTTGGGAATCTGGCTTCTAGTCGGAAGATATTATAATAATTGTTTATTCATTCATCTCAAATTCTAATGTCATAATGTGTCTGGTTGTTGTTGCTGCTACTTCCTACAGTGCGGCCGCGTTAGCTGCTAGCATGATAGCAATTTAGTTTATTTTGTATAGCCCAGAATCACAAATTACAAATGCAGTGTGCTTTACAGTCAGTACACATAGACATCCCTGACCTTTGACCTTTGACCTTTGACCTCACATCGGATCAGGAACAACTCCCAAAGAAATAGAAATAACCCTTTCAGGGGGAAAATGTGAAGAACCCTTCAGGAGAGAACAGAGGAGGATCCCTCTCCAGGATGGACAGAACAATAGATGTCATGTGACCAGAGTTACTACACATTCAATGAATATGACATAGTGTATGAATAATATTAATTAGTAGTCGTCATGGACCATGTGATTCTTGATTTTAAGGGGACCCAGTGCAGAGCAGTTAATACAAGAGTCATGTGATCTCAAAGAGAACAGAGATTCTTTACAGTGGTGTTGGATGCTAGAGCAATGCCGTCTACAGAAACCACATCACCAGATAATTGATCTCTGAGGTGCTCAGGGCCGAGTAAAATTACTTCGGTTTTGTCTGAGTTTAACATCAAGAAGTTGCAGGTCATCCATGTTTTTATGTCTTTAAGACATGCTTGAATTTTACTGAGTTGGTTGGTTTCCTCTGGTTTTATCGATAGATATAGTTGAGTATCATCTGCATAGCAATGAAAGTTTATGGAGTGTTTCCTGATAATATTGCCCAAAGGAAGCATGTATAAGGTAAATAAAATTGGTCCAAGCACAGAACCTTGTGGAACTCCGTGACTAACGTTGGTGGTTAACGAGGCGTCATCGTTTACAAATACAAACTGAGATCGATCTGATAAATAGGATTTAAACCAACTTAGTGCCGTGCCTGAAATGCCAATCGACTGCTCCAGTCTCTGTAACAGGATGTCATGGTCAATGGTGTCGAATGCAGCACTAAGGTCTAACAAGACCAGGACAGAGATGAGTCCTCTATCAGCACTAAGGTCTAACAAGACCAGTACAGAGATGAGTCCTCTATCTGCACTAAGGTCTAACAAGACCAGTACAGAGATGAGTCCTCTATCAGCACTAAGGTCTAACAAGACCAGAACAGAGAGGAGTCCTTTATCAGCACTAAGGTCTAACAAGACCAGTACAGAGATGAGTCCTCTATCAGCACTAAGGTCTAACAAGACCAGTACAGAGATGAGTCCTCTATCTGCACTAAGGTCTAACAAGACCAGTACAGAGATGAGTCCTCTATCAGCACTAAGGTCTAACAAGACCAGTACAGAGATGAGTCCTCTATCAGCACTAAGGTCTAACAAGACCAGTACAGAGAGGAGTCCTCTATCTGCACTAAGGTCTAACAAGACCAGTACAGAGATGAGTCCTCTATCAGCACTAAGGTCTAACAAGACCAGTACAGAGATGAGTCCTCTATCAGCACTAAGGTCTAACAAGACCAGGACAGAGAGGAGTCCTCTATCAGCACTAAGGTCTAACAAGACCAGGACAGAGATGAGTCCTTTATCAGCACTAAGGTCTAACAAGACCAGGACAGAGATGAGTCCTCTATCTGCACTAAGGTCTAACAAGACCAGTACAGAGAGGAGTCCTCTATCAGCACTAAGGTCTAACAAGACCAGTACAGAGATGAGTCCTCTATCAGGACTAAGGTCTAACAAGACCAGTACAGAGAGGAGTCCTCTATCAGCACTAAGGTCTAACAAGACCAGTACAGAGATGAGTCCTCTATCAGCACTAAGGTCTAACAAGACCAGTACAGAGATGAGTCCTCTATCTGCACTAAGGTCTAACAAGACCAGTACAGAGATGAGTCCTCTATCAGCACTAAGGTCTAACAAGACCAGGACAGAGATGAGTCCTCTATCAGCACTAAGGTCTAACAAGACCAGTACAGAGATGAGTCCTCTATCAGCACTAAGGTCTAACAAGACCAGTACAGAGATGAGTCCTCTATCAGCACTAAGGTCTAACAAGACCAGTACAGAGAGGAGTCCTCTATCTGCACTAAGGTCTAACAAGACCAGTACAGAGATGAGTCCTCTATCAGCACTAAGGTCTAACAAGACCAGTACAGAGATGAGTCCTCTATCAGCACTAAGGTCTAACAAGACCAGGACAGAGAGGAGTCCTCTATCAGCACTAAGGTCTAACAAGACCAGGACAGAGATGAGTCCTCTATCTGCACTAAGGTCTAACAAGACCAGGACAGAGAGGAGTCCTCTATCAGCACTAAGGTCTAACAAGACCAGTACAGAGATGAGTCCTTTATCAGCACTAAGGTCTAACAAGACCAGGACAGAGAGGAGTCCTCTATCAGCACTAAGGTCTAACAAGACCAGTACAGAGAGGAGTCCTCTATCAGCATTAAGGTCTAACAAGACCAGGACAGAGAGGAGTCCTCTATCAGCACTAAGGTCTAACAAGACCAGTACAGAGAGGAGTTCTCTATCAGGACTAAGGTCTAACAAGACCAGGACAGAGAGGAGTCCTCTATCAGCACTAAGGTCTAACAAGACCAGTACAGAGAGGAGTTCTCTATCAGGACTAAGGTCTAACAAGACCAGTCCAGAGATGAGTCCTCTATCAGCACTAAGGTCTAACAAGACCAGTACAGAGATGAGTCCTCTATCAGCACTAAGGTCTAACCAGACCAGTACAGAGATGAGTCCTTTATCAGGACTAAGGTCTAACAAGACCAGTACAGAGATGAGTCCTCTATCAGCACTAAGGTCTAACAAGACCAGTACAGAGATGAGTCCTCTATCTGCACTAAGGTCTAACAAGACCAGTACAGAGATGAGTCCTCTATCAGCACTAAGGTCTAACAAGACCAGTACAGAGATGAGTCCTCTATCAGCACTAAGGTCTAACAAGACCAGGACAGAGAGGAGTCCTCTATCAGCACTAAGGTCTAACAAGACCAGGACAGAGATGAGTCCTCTATCTGCACTAAGGTCTAACAAGACCAGTACAGAGATGAGTCCTCTATCAGCACTAAGGTCTAACAAGACCAGTACAGAGATGAGTCCTCTATCAGCACTAAGGTCTAACAAGACCAGGACAGAGAGGAGTCCTCTATCAGCACTAAGGTCTAACAAGACCAGGACAGAGATGAGTCCTCTATCTGCACTAAGGTCTAACAAGACCAGGACAGAGAGGAGTCCTCTATCAGCACTAAGGTCTAACAAGACCAGTACAGAGATGAGTCCTTTATCAGCACTAAGGTCTAACAAGACCAGGACAGAGAGGAGTCCTCTATCAGCACTAAGGTCTAACAAGACCAGTACAGAGAGGAGTTCTCTATCAGGACTAAGGTCTAACAAGACCAGTCCAGAGATGAGTCCTCTATCAGCACTAAGGTCTAACAAGACCAGTACAGAGATGAGTCCTCTATCAGCACTAAGGTCTAACCAGACCAGTACAGAGATGAGTCCTTTATCAGGACTAAGGTCTAACAAGACCAGTACAGAGATGAGTCCTCTATCAGCACTAAGGTCTAACAAGACCAGTACAGAGATGAGTCCTCTATCTGCACTAAGGTCTAACAAGACCAGTACAGAGATGAGTCCTCTATCAGCACTAAGGTCTAACAAGACCAGTACAGAGATGAGTCCTCTATCAGCACTAAGGTCTAACAAGACCAGGACAGAGATGAGTCCTCTATCAGCACTAAGGTCTAACAAGACCAGGACAGAGATGAGTCCTCTATCTGCACTAAGGTCTAACAAGACCAGTACAGAGATGAGTCCTCTATCAGCACTAAGGTCTAACAAGACCAGTACAGAGATGAGTCCTTTATCAGCACTAAGGTCTAACAAGACCAGGACAGAGATGAGTCCTCTATCAGCACTAAGGTCTAACAAGACCAGTACAGAGATGAGTCCTCTATCAGCACTAAGGTCTAACAAGACCAGGACAGAGATGAGTCCTCTATCAGCACTAAGGTCTAACAAGACCAGGACAGAGATGAGTCCTCTATCAGCACTAAGGTCTAACAAGACCAGGACAGAGATGAGTCCTCTATCAGCACTAAGGTCTAACAAGACCAGTACAGAGATGAGTCCTCTATCAGCACTAAGGTCTAACAAGACCAGTACAGAGATGAGTCCTCTATCAGGACTAAGGTCTAACAAGACCAGTACAGAGATGAGTCCTCTATCAGCACTAAGGTCTAACAAGACCAGTACAGAGATGAGTCCTCTATCAGCACTAAGGTCTAACAAGACCAGTACAGAGATGAGTCCTCTATCAGCACTAAGGTCTAACAAGACCAGTACAGAGATGAGTCCTCTATCAGCACTAAGGTCTAACAAGACCAGGACAGAGATGAGTCCTCTATCAGCACTAAGGTCTAACAAGACCAGTACAGAGATGAGTCCTCTATCAGCACTAAGGTCTAACAAGACCAGTACAGAGATGAGTCCTCTATCAGCACTAAGGTCTAACAAGACCAGTACAGAGATGAGTCCTCTATCTGCACTAAGGTCTAACAAGACCAGTACAGAGATGAGTCCTCTATCAGCACTAAGGTCTAACAAGACCAGTACAGAGATGAGTCCTCTATCAGCACTAAGGTCTAACAAGACCAGGACAGAGATGAGTCCTCTATCAGCACTAAGGTCTAACAAGACCAGGACAGAGATGAGTCCTCTATCAGCACTAAGGTCTAACAAGACCAGGACAGAGATGAGTCCTCTATCAGCACTAAGGTCTAACAAGACCAGTACAGAGATGAGTCCTCTATCAGCACTAAGGTCTAACAAGACCAGGACAGAGAGGAGTCCTCTATCAGCACTAAGGTCTAACAAGACCAGTACAGAGAGGAGTCCTCTATCAGCACTAAGGTCTAACAAGACCAGGACAGAGAGGAGTCCTCTATCAGCACTAAGGTCTAACAAGACCAGTACAGAGATGAGTCCTCTATCAGCACTAAGGTCTAACAAGACCAGGACAGAGAGGAGTCCTCTATCAGCACTAAGGTCTAACAAGACCAGTACAGAGATGAGTCCTCTATCAGCACTAAGGTCTAACAAGACCAGTACAGAGATGAGTCCTCTATCAGCACTAAGGTCTAACAAGACCAGTACAGAGATGAGTCCTCTATCAGCACTAAGGTCTAACAAGACCAGTACAGAGATGAGTCCTCTATCAGCACTAAGGTCTAACAAGACCAGTACAGAGATGAGTCCTCTATCAGCACTAAGGTCTAACAAGACCAGTACAGAGATGAGTCCTCTATCAGCACTAAGGTCTAACAAGACCAGTACAGAGATGAGTCCTCTATCAGCACTAAGGTCTAACAAGACCAGTACAGAGATGAGTCCTCTATCAGCACTAAGGTCTAACAAGACCAGTACAGAGATGAGTCCTCTATCAGCACTAAGGTCTAACAAGACCAGGACAGAGATGAGTCCTCTATCTGCACTAAGGTCTAACAAGACCAGTACAGAGATGAGTCCTCTATCAGCACTAAGGTCTAACAAGACCAGTACAGAGATGAGTCCTCTATCAGCACTAAGGTCTAACAAGACCAGTACAGAGATGAGTCCTCTATCAGCACTAAGGTCTAACAAGACCAGGACAGAGATGAGTCCTCTATCTGCACTAAGGTCTAACAAGACCAGGACAGAGATGAGTCCTCTATCAGCACTAAGGTCTAACAAGACCAGTACAGAGATGAGTCCTCTATCAGCACTAAGGTCTAACAAGACCAGTACAGAGATGAGTCCTCTATCAGCACTAAGGTCTAACAAGACCAGGACAGAGAGTCCTCTATCAGCACTAAGGTCTAACAAGACCAGTACAGAGATGAGTCCTCTATCAGCACTAAGGTCTAACAAGACCAGTACAGAGATGAGTCCTCTATCAGCACTAAGGTCTAACAAGACCAGTACAGAGATGAGTCCTCTATCAGGACTAAGGTCTAACAAGACCAGTACAGAGATGAGTCCTCTATCAGCACTAAGGTCTAACAAGACCAGTACAGAGATGAGTCCTCTATCAGCACTAAGGTCTAACAAGACCAGTACAGAGATGAGTCCTCTATCAGCACTAAGGTCTAACAAGACCAGTACAGAGATGAGTCCTCTATCAGCACTAAGGTCTAACAAGACCAGTACAGAGATGAGTCCTCTATCAGCACTAAGGTCTAACAAGACCAGGACAGAGATGAGTCCTCTATCAGCACTAAGGTCTAACAAGACCAGTACAGAGATGAGTCCTCTATCAGCACTAAGGTCTAACAAGACCAGTACAGAGATGAGTCCTCTATCAGCACTAAGGTCTAACAAGACCAGGACAGAGATGAGTCCTCTATCAGCACTAAGGTCTAACAAGACCAGGACAGAGATGAGTCCTCTATCTGCACTAAGGTCTAACAAGACCAGTACAGAGATGAGTCCTCTATCAGCACTAAGGTCTAACAAGACCAGTACAGAGATGAGTCCTTTATCAGCACTAAGGTCTAACAAGACCAGTACAGAGATGAGTCCTCTATCAGCACTAAGGTCTAACAAGACCAGTACAGAGATGAGTCCTCTATCAGCACTAAGGTCTAACAAGACCAGTACAGAGATGAGTCCTCTATCAGCACTAAGGTCTAACAAGACCAGTACAGAGATGAGTCCTCTATCAGCACTAAGGTCTAACAAGACCAGTACAGAGATGAGTCCTCTATCAGCACTAAGGTCTAACAAGACCAGTACAGAGATGAGTCCTCTATCAGGACTAAGGTCTAACAAGACCAGTACAGAGATGAGTCCTCTATCAGCACTAAGGTCTAACAAGACCAGTACAGAGATGAGTCCTCTATCAGCACTAAGGTCTAACAAGACCAGTACAGAGAGGAGTCCTCTATCAGCACTGGGTCTAACAAGACCAGTACAGAGAGGTCCTCTATCAGGACTAAGGTCTAACAAGACCAGTACAGAGAGTCCTCTATCAGCACTAAGGTCTAACAAGACCAGTACAGAGATGAGTCCTCTATCAGCACTAAGGTCTAACCAGACCAGTACAGAGATGAGTCCTCTATCAGGACTAAGGTCTAACAAGACCAGTACAGAGATGAGTCCTCTATCAGCACTAAGGTCTAACAAGACCAGTACAGAGATGAGTCCTCTATCTGCACTAAGGTCTAACAAGACCAGTACAGAGATGAGTCCTCTATCAGCACTAAGGTCTAACAAGACCAGTACAGAGATGAGTCCTCTATCAGCACTAAGGTCTAACAAGACCAGGACAGAGATGAGTCCTCTATCAGCACTAAGGTCTAACAAGACCAGGACAGAGATGAGTCCTCTATCTGCACTAAGGTCTAACAAGACCAGTACAGAGATGAGTCCTCTATCAGCACTAAGGTCTAACAAGACCAGGACAGAGAGGAGTCCTCTATCAGCACTAAGGTCTAACAAGACCAGTACAGAGATGAGTCCTTTATCAGCACTAAGGTCTAACAAGACCAGGACAGAGATGAGTCCTCTATCAGGACTAAGGTCTAACAAGACCAGTACAGAGATGAGTCCTCTATCAGCACTAAGGTCTAACAAGACCAGTACAGAGATGAGTCCTTTATCAGCACTAAGGTCTAACAAGACCAGTACAGAGATGAGTCCTTTATCAGCACTAAGGTCTAACAAGACCAGTACAGAGATGAGTCCTCTATCAGCACTAAGGTCTAACAAGACCAGTACAGAGAGGAGTCCTCTATCAGCACTAAGGTCTAACAAGACCAGTACAGAGAGGAGTCCTCTATCAGCACTAAGGTCTAACAAGACCAGTCCAGAGATGAGTCCTCTATCAGGACTAAGGTCTAACTAGACCAGTACAGAGATGAGTCCTCTATCAGGACTAAGGTCTAACAAGACCAGTACAGAGATGAGTCCTTTATCTGCACTAAGGTCTAACAAGACCAGTACAGAGATGAGTCCTTTATCAGCACTAAGGTCTAACAAGACCAGTACAGAGATGAGTCCTTTATCAGCACTAAGGTCTAACAAGACCAGGACAGAGATGAGTCCTTTATCTGCACTAAGGTCTAACAAGACCAGTACAGAGATGAGTCCTTTATCAGCACTAAGGTCTAACAAGACCAGTAGAGAGATGAGTCCTCTATCAGCACTAAGGTCTAACAAGACCAGGACAGAGATCAGTCCTTTATCTGCACTAAGGTCTAACAAGACCAGTACAGAGATGAGTCCTTTATCAGCACTAAGGTCTAACAAGACCAGTACAGAGATGAGTCCTTTATCAGCACTAAGGTCTAACAAGACCAGTACAGAGATGAGTCCTTTATCAGCACTAAGGTCTAACAAGACCAGGACAGAGATGAGTCCTTTATCTGCACTAAGGTCTAACAAGACCAGTACAGAGATGAGTCCTTTATCAGCACTAAGGTCTAACAAGACCAGTACAGAGATGAGTCCTCTATCAGGACTAAGGTCTAACAAGACCAGTACAGAGATGAGTCCTTTATCTGCACTAAGGTCTAACAAGACCAGTACAGAGATGAGTCCTCTATCAGGACTAAGGTCTAACAAGACCAGTACAGAGATAAGTCCTTTATCTGCACTAAGGTCTAACAAGACCAGTACAGAGATGAGTCCTTTATCAGCACTAAGGTCTAACAAGACCAGTACAGAGATGAGTCCTTTATCAGCACTAAGGTCTAACAAGACCAGGACAGAGATGAGTCCTTTATCTGCACTAAGGTCTAACAAGACCAGTACAGAGATGAGTCCTTTATCAGCACTAAGGTCTAACAAGACCAGTAGAGATGAGTCCTCTATCAGCACTAAGGTCTAACAAGACCAGGACAGAGATCAGTCCTTTATCTGCACTAAGGTCTAACAAGACCAGTACAGAGATGAGTCCTTTATCAGCACTAAGGTCTAACAAGACCAGTACAGAGATGAGTCCTTTATCAGCACTAAGGTCTAACAAGACCAGTACAGAGATGAGTCCTTTATCAGCACTAAGGTCTAACAAGACCAGGACAGAGATGAGTCCTTTATCTGCACTAAGGTCTAACAAGACCAGTACAGAGATGAGTCCTTTATCAGCACTAAGGTCTAACAAGACCAGTACAGAGATGAGTCCTCTATCAGGACTAAGGTCTAACAAGACCAGTACAGAGATGAGTCCTCTATCAGCACTAAGGTCTAACAAGACCAGGACAGAGATGAGTCCTTTATCTGCACTAAGGTCTAACAAGACCAGTACAGAGATGAGTCCTCTATCAGCACTAAGGTCTAACAAGACCAGTACAGAGATGAGTCCTCTATCAGCACAAAGGTCTAACAAGACCAGTACAGAGAGGAGTCCTCTATCAGCACTAAGGTCTAACAAGACCAGTACAGAGAGGAGTCCTCTATCAGCACTAAGGTCTAACAAGACCAGTACAGAGAGGAGTCCTCTATCAGCACTAAGGTCTAACAAGACCAGTACAGAGATGAGTCCTCTATCAGCACTAAGGTCTAACTAGACCAGTACAGAGATGAGTCCTCTATCAGCACTAAGGTCTAACAAGACCAGTACAGAGAGGAGTCCTCTATCAGCACTAAGGTCTAACAAGACCAGTACATCTATTATATTTTTCATTTTAATAAAAAGTGTAATTGTTAACACTATGATACGGTGGAGCAGTGACACCTAGTGGCCGTTGGATATTACTACCCCTCTGGACTCATGCAGATGTTATTGTATCACGTGATGCATACATCTACGTGTGTGTGTGTGACGAAGTGTTAACATGCAACACAACTGACAAACACACACACACAACAATAACACACTCATAGTCCACAAATACGTAATGGCTGATGATGTCATAATAAACACGCTGAATGTTTTGGAGGTGTAGTTCAGAGTGTCCTTTGGTGGAGTTTCAGTCACATGACGGGTTTGACCCCTGACCCCTGGTGACCCCTGGGGTGCTCATGCTGTTGTTTGTTTACTCGCTGTGGGTCAAACTAACGACCTCGAGACTCCTGCAGCCACAACGACACGACGTCCGCCTGGGTCAGGAATGATCAAAGAGAAACAGAGGATGAGGAAAGGTGTTCGGGAGCTCTGAGGTACCGAGTGTTCTGAAATACAGCTTTTATAAAGTCTCATTTATTAATTATTCAAATAGCAGCAAACTTTGTTTTTATGTTCTGTGTTTATAGCTCATTAAAATGATTCATTAGTATTAGCTATCGGAGCTGATTATCAGTGTTTGGGTTCTGTTCTGACAACAGACAACAACCAGTTGTTTACATCGTTTTAATCACATCTTATTCTGAGCTGCAGTGAAGGAGTGAAAGACTCACAGAGCAGTTCAGATGCAGCTTTCACTTCTAGATTTAATCTTTAAAACTACAAAAGATTCCCCCGACACAACGATCTGCTGCTCTTTACTGCTCTGTACTTTATTTTGAAGTCACTACTTTAGTTCCTGTCGGGATCCTAAAGGAACGGCGACTGCTTTTTCCAAGCGAGCTGATTGGTCAGTGGGCTGTTGAAGTGAACCTGCAGCGTAGGTTACCATGGTTACAATGGTGATCCATCCCAAGTTTAAAGAGCAGCGGACGAAAACATTGCTGCTCGTTTCAGGAATATGAAGCATCATTGTTTAGAGGAGAGGAACTGTCTGCGTGTATCTGTTATATCTGTTCAGGACAAGGTCAATCAAGGTCAATGGGGGTCAATCAAGGTCAATCAAGGTAATATTTGATCCTTTTAATTAGCCGAGAGATTCAGGAGGTTCAGGCCCAGAGGTAAAGTAAATAATTATATGAATATGTGTATATAAAACAATACTAATAAAATATGTTTTATATATATATAGATAAATATATACATGTTTATGTATATATACAAAAATATTTAAAACATATTTATGTGTATATATATGTGTATATATATATATATATGTGTATATAAAAATATGTTTTAAACTTATTTATTATGTGTATATATTTGTGTGTATATATATATACAAAACCATTTTAAAAATATGTTGTATGTATATATATATATAAAGTATATTAAAAAATATATAAAACATATTTATAATGGGTATATACATGTGTGTGTATATATATGTAAATGGTTATATAAAAATACTGGAGCGTTGCTCTGTCGCTGTAGTGACGCTATGCGACCACCGGGTGGCAGTGTACAGTAGCGTTGCTCTCTCACCAGCTCTCAATTCTTCCAACGTACAGAGACGATGGCATACGAGTGCTTCCGGTACACACTATCAAAATAAAACATGTTTCCTTCACAGCACAGGTGTGTCGTTAACACCCGATTACTTTCTTACTCTACAACTATTACAGCTTGTAAGGAGGCTTCTGAAACGTAGAGACCTCTATTTTCGGTTCTCAAAACAAACATAACTAAACGTTATAACAATATAAACATCTTAAAAAGAGAAGAAGAAAATACACCGACATGTGTGTACTTGTCGGCTTATATTGAGATCAACCGTTTGACTAAGCAGGCTTTGAGTCCTCCACATATGTGTAAAATAAATTTAATAAGTTTTAAATAAATGTCCACACAGCGCCGGTTTTTAAAGGTCCCGACAACAGCCTGGAACCACATTATCAAGCAAAGTGAAAACAAACGTCAATAAACTCTGTTTTCCTCCGTGACTTCTCTTATTTTGGTTTCCTCCATTGATAGTGTGGTATGTGGTGAGAATATATACCACATTACGAGCGTTAGTTGCTTTATTCGACCTTAACAAAACTCTAAGTTCGTACTGCGCATGCGCGCTACAGTTACTCAGCAGTACATTCAACCATTTAACTGAATGTAATCGATACACCACCGATAGTTTATTGAGGGCGGGCACTGGGAATCATGAAGAGCCACCTGCAGTACACTGTGGCCCACACCCACAGACTGATGGTTACACTCAAACGACCCGGATGTGGAGCGAGCGACGGATTTAGTGGAGTTAGTGGAAAGATCCACGTGCACAACATCCGGCTGTCACAATAACATGTCAACCAATCGTATACTTATATGAAAATTAGATTAAATAAATGATAATCACATTAAGTATAAAACATATGACCTCCTGATTGACTCTATGATTATAATCATATATGTCTTATGTGTATCAGACATTGTCAAAGTTTACAACACCTCAAATATTAAGAAATGATCGGCTTCCTGTACAAGTGAAGGACTTTAACTTTGAACAACCTCTTACTTGGTAAAGTATGAATTTCTCTTTTCCACTATGGGTGGAGTCAGAGATATAATTCAATTCATTATTCAGTTTCAACTTTATTGTCAATGCACAGACTGCAGGTACTGAGACCACGACATGTAGTTTACATCTAACCAGAGCACCTGGGCAGTATGAACCACCCTTAAATCAAACAATAAATACATGTTTATCTTTAACTCACTATTTAAAGGTCACACGTTTTATACTTAATGTGAATATAATTCATTGAATCTCATTTCCATATATGCGTATATATCTTATTTTGAAAACCGGATGTTGTGTAACGTGGATCTTTCTGCTAACTTTGCAAAATCCCGCAAGTGGTGTCACGTGAATCTTTTGGCTAACTTTGCAGAAACCGGATGTTGTGACACGTCACGTTGTTTAACTTCGCTCAACCCGCCGCTCGCTCCCGCTCCCGGTGGCGTGAACGTGAACGTGTTTCCCATGAATGTCCGTCTGCAGGTGCTCAACACGCCCAGTGTCGGGTCCGCAGGGAAAGGCGCGTGACAGCCACGTAACCGGAAGTGACGCTCGATATTGGTTTTAATGATTGATTTCAGGGACACAGAATCACCTTAAATTCCAAGATCAGAGCTGGTTCCTCTGAAAGATAGCCCCCTGAAAAAAAATAAAACCAGGATAACCGATATGTAGTATGTCCCTGTTATCTTAGCGGGAGCACTGAGGTTAAACTAGAACCAAACGCTTTGTATTGTTTTATGTATCCATAGAACATATACGCGATCTACATCTGCATTATTATGATGCTTATTGAATCATAATTGACTTGATGTGATTCATGTTGTTTTATTATAGTCATTTTAACAGCCATCTCCGTCCCTGTACTCACGTCGTGTAGATCACGCAGTGAAGCGTTTCAGTTATTCTTGTCACGTCTTTTTCTCGACTTCATGTTTGCATTGTTTGTTCCTGATGCATCCGACATTTAAAAGACTTTACATCATAATTACTAACAAAACGGGACAAATAGTCCGATGCCTGGACTTTATTAATCTGTTGGAAAAGTATGAATACATTCTTGAAGTGTGAAACAGCCTCCTCCAAATGAGATATATATATATATATGTATATATATTGTTAATATGACATAATATATATTATATATATAGTTAATATTAAAACATATATTACATATATAAATTATATATATTGTTAATATTATATAATATTGCTAATAAAAAATATATATATTACATATATCCATTTATGTCTTACATATATATTATATATATTACATATATATTAATTATATATATCATATATATAAATTACATAAATATTCATAACATATATTTATATTATATATTCAATTATATATATATACATTATATTATATATACACAAACATTACATATTTATATATAAATACACAATATAGTCAGTGGAAACAGGAACATGTTTCAGTTTATTTATGTACAGATGTCCAGAAGAAAGTACAGAGGCATTTTGATTGCTGACAAACCAGAAAAGGTTAAGTAAAAAGTATTTTATTTTTACAACTGAAGTCACAAGGAAAGGAAAAAGGAAGCTTGACTATATTTAATAAAGGAAAAACCAACCCATGCTCAGAGATTGAGACTATAAAATATGTACTTCTGACAGTTAATCAGTGAATATGTACAGGAGACTTCAAGCTTTTGATTACTTTCAGTATTATATAAATAAATCTTAAAATTCCTTCTAAATAAATCACTTTCAAACATACAGTATTCCAATCTCAAGCCAGAGGATTTTCAAACATGGACCCGGCTCTCAGAGGTTTAGTAGCGGCCCCACAAACGTGCACTGGTAGTAGACCTGGGATCCCCACCCGGCTGCTGGGGCCCAACATCCAACACGCCTTCGTCCCGCTGCCCCTCGGCCCGGCCTCACCGAGGTCTGTAAACCTCACGGCGGCGTGACCTCAAGGTCACAACACGCAACCTGAAGCTGCCACTGAGCGGCCAAGTGTGAAGAAACAGCCGTTTTTCTTTTAGTGACACCGTGGTGATGGACCATGGACAAATGAAAACGCCAAGATAAAACATTTTAAAATTAAAAGAATTTTAAATTTAAGCTAAATTCAAATAAATAATAAATAAAAAAATCCACCTAAAATGCTTCACTTACTCTTTTCTTGAAAACAGAATCCGAACACCAGAATAAATCAGAAGAACTGGAAGTTATTTGGGCACAGTTGAGTGGACAAGACGCGTCCTCACAATTTATTAGCAGATTGGTCACAAGAAGGGAAAAAAAGCAACAAGTTTACAGAGAAATTGAAACGGATGAGAAGAACAAAAATGCAGCCGCCGGCACACAGGTACATGTTTGTATCGCGATGTCACGTTTCTGCAGCGGCCTTCAACAGGTACATGAGTCGTCTGGATGCCGGTGTCTCTGTATTGCATGCGTTGAGTTTTCTACTGATCCAAGGTGCTTCTGCGTGCAGACCGATTTTCAACGCCTGCGTCAAAACTATGAGGATTTCACACTCGCACATGCAAGCGACACATTCATACGTTCACACTCACTCACGCCTTTCCCCTCTCACCCTCTTTGTCACTCTAGGAAGAAGAAAAATAAAGAACCTAGACAAAACCTAAAACACAGCTCCGCCTGCACCAGTTCCCAGAATGAGGGAATAAATTACTCCATAAAATGCTTCTTTATAAAAGAAAAATAGATATTTATAGAACTGTACACCGCGGCTATACAGCGTGAAGACAGGGAGGCACGGGAAGAAGGGAAATTATCTCCAGAAATAAGACAGATTCTGGCTCTAGCACCCATCTCCCCCCCCCCCCCCACATGCTTCGCTCTCCTCCCGTCTTCTCAGGAGATGGAGCAGAGCGGCCCTCGCTCTGCCCGCCAAGGCCAGTTCACCAGAGAGCGCCAGGACTCTGGTCTCCTCCATTCCATCCCTGCACGACCTTTCGGCGTCCAGGACAGGATTGGATGAACGAGCGGAGCGCAGGGAGCCCCGTCTCTCTCTCTCTCGGTTTCACACTGGTGGAGTCGGACCAGTTCTGCCTAGTGCTGGTCTCGTCCGATCCTCCTGCGGCTCCGTCGTAGCTTTACTGCAGTCCAGTCCGCTCTCTGGGAAGTGAAACACCCGGGGCCCCTCACGTGACCCTTGACACACAGAGACACCGCCCGCCTCTCAGCCAGAGTCAGAGTCGCTTGTGTCCGAGGATGAGGAGGAAGAAGACGATGAAGAGGAGTCCGAGGAGGAGCTGCTGGCGCTGAGGCGTGACGGCTGCGTGTGCTTCTCAGTCGCTGGTTTCTCTGCTGGCGAAAAGACACGAAAGCTGCTTACAACACGCCATCTCCTCTCAACAGAAAGACGGTGCACTTATCTCACAACATTATAGATATATGTACAGATAGAAAGTGATTCTTCAACACGAAAACTGTTGACCGTGTAAAAAGGTCAAAATAAAGTTTATTTTAAAAAGTATTTGTGTGCATGAGCCAGAAGCAGAGAGAAAAACAACAATTTGCAAAAACTCTGCCGTCATAACCGCCATCGTGAAAACTTCTCTGGAGGACTCACGTTTGGTCTTCGTGGGCTTCTTGCCCGAGTTGAGCTGCCCGCTGACGTCCATCAGCCTCCTCTCCAGCTCCAGCTGCTTCTCCAGAGCGAGCTCCTCCCGGGATTTGCCAGAGACGTTGTTTTTACTTGCTGCAACAGAAAGGTTAACAGCCATAAGATCAGGCACAGCACCAAAGGTCCACGGACCCTGAAGACCACACGTTTAAGAGAACGTCAACGTGACGGGCCTGAGCGTACCGTATGGCTTGCGAGGCTTCTTCCTCAGACACGTCATCACGTATCTCTCCAGCTCCCGCAACGTCGAGGGCTTCAGGGTCTCGAAGTCGATCTCGATCTCCTCCGGGTTGGTGTCTCGGAGCGAGGGCTCGCGGGACTGGATGATGTAGACGACGCGGCCCAGCTTCTCCCCGGGGAGCTTGTTGATGTCCAGGCTGAGTTGGCGCTTCTCGTCGTACGACATGGGCGCCGTCTCCTCCTCCTCGTCCGAGTCGTAGTGACTCACGATGGACTCGTGGACCGGCGGAGGCATGCCGAACGCCATGCCGCCCTTTTTGGATCTGACGGGAGACGGAGGGGGAGACGGTTAGAAGCTGCTGGAACCCACAACGTGCCGTAAACACAGGAGCTTCAGGAACAGCGAGCAGACGTCACATTATAAAGAATAATTAGTTTTATTATTAAAAACTATTTCTATAGAAATCTTATGAAGCAATCTGTTTGATTTTTTTGTTCAAAGCCAGGTCCTTGTGTGGGTATCCTTCACAAGCCCCCTAAGCAAGTACAGCATACAATACCAACACCGTCCAGCAGGTGTCAGTACTCACTTGCTCTTGTTGTTTTTCTTGCTCGCCGCCTTCTTGGTCGGCGCCAAAGACCCAGCCGCTCCTCGGTTGCTCTTGGCTTTTGGAGTCTTGGCGATCTTGGGAGCCTTGGGCGGTCGAATGGGGGTTAGCTCCTCCTCGATCTTCCGGTGCTTCTCCTTTTCTACCTTCTTTTTCTTTTTCTTGTCTTTCTTGTCCTTCTTTTTCTTGGATTTGACAATGGGGCCCTGTGAGAGTGCCGTGAGCTGCTCGTGGACAGCTTTGAGCTGATGGGAGAGAGAGAGACCGGTGTGTGAGACAACATCACAGCTATGAACCAATTAAATATGATACGAGGATCTCGAGAGCTGCGGTACAGACCTGCTCCTGCAGCTCGGCCAGCCGGTTGGCCCGCTCCTCCTCAGAGTCGGAGCTAGGGCTGCTCTCGCTCTCCTCACTTTCGCTGCTGAGCTCACTCTCAGAGGACGACGACGAGGAGGAGGACGACGATGAGGAGCTGGGTGGCGCTGGAGCCTCGTCCGGCATCTTCGCAAAGCAGAACTCAAAGACGTCCTAAACGGAGTAAACAGAAGGGTGAGTGAAGCAGATAAAGAACAACATGTGGGGGACACTTTAGACTTGAATTATGGAATCAATAGAAATGGAATAATTGCCCGAAAATTACCTGCAGTTTTCTGGCCATGCCCACCACGTCGTGATCAGGGGGATTGTACTTGTAGCAGTTTGAGAACATCAATCTAACATCGGCAGAGAACTGCTGGGCGTCACGATACTCTCTGCCGTCCATCTTACGCTGAAGAGAGTAAGAAGTGGGAGATGTGAGCTAAACTGAATCCAAAGGCATCTGAAACCTCATTCTCCTTCAGAGAAAACATTGTGTGCATGTGTGTGTGCGTGTCTGAGGCCCCCTACCTTGATGCTGTTGAGGTCCATGGGCTGCTTGATGATGTCATGGTAGTCGTGAAGGCCGAGCAGCGAGGCGTCGACGGGCTTGTAG
This sequence comes from Pseudoliparis swirei, assembly GCF_029220125.1. Taxonomy (NCBI): domain Eukaryota; kingdom Metazoa; phylum Chordata; class Actinopteri; order Perciformes; family Liparidae; genus Pseudoliparis; species Pseudoliparis swirei. The sequence goes on from NC_079388.1 coordinate 2,119,988, forward strand.
AAGGGCCAGGCGTACGCCGCATGCTTCTTCGACAGCAGCTCCTTCAGGACCCCGTTGCAGTAGCGGAGCTGGGGGTTCAGCTTGCTGCGGCGCACTGGCGGCGCAACCAAGGAATCTGGTAAATCCTTCTTGGGAGGTTTGATGGCTCGGCCACTCACACCTCTCCTGCCCCCCGCTGATTTGGTACCCATCATCACTGGTCCGCAACCCATGCCCATCCCCATGCCCTGGCCGAGGCCTTGGTTCATCCCCAGCGTGGAGTTGTGGTCCACTCCGAGAGACGTGAGGGTGAGCGGGGAGTCGTGCCCACCGCCCATCCCCAGGCTGATGCCGCTGACGCCCATGGTGCTCATGATGGGCATGGCTACCGTTGTTGGCGTGGTTGTGTCCGCTTTCCTCTTCACTCCTTTTTTCTGTGGATGGAGGGGAGGGTAGGAGAGGAGGGGGGGGGGGGGGGGTTTAGTCTATGACCTTACTTACAGTTAATCAAAATATTCTCACACTCCGGCCACACTGATGCAACAGCTGATGTGTAATACATTACCTTGGTGGAGGGCTGTGTGGGGGGCAGCCCAGTAAGGGTAGGGATGCTTGGTTCTGTCAGGATGGGGGGCAGGCTCTTCGTCACGTGTGACTGGGGGGGGGTCGAGAGAATGGAGTCGGGTGTTTCCGGCGTGGGGGGCGAGTACGCCGACTGGGACACAGCGGGGACCTGGTGCGCTGTGGTCACTCCTCCGGTGACTGCGGGGGGGGGGGGGGGGGGGGGCAAACATGTGCATTGAGGAAGATTACACGCGTGCACCGTACGTTGGACGCGTGCAGACTTGATACGACCGGCTGTATGAGCGCGACACGCCACGAGCATTACCTCGGCCCTTTCTACCAAGCTTGGCTTGTTTGACTCGCGGAGGGGGGGGCGGCAGCTCCAGCTCCTCCTGGGGCATCTGAGCCACTTTCTGCAGAAAGGCCTTCTCCAGAGACTGAGCCATGAGCACGATGTCGTCCGTCGGCTGCAGAGGACAACGTTTGTAAATATCAGGGTTCATCTATACTTTTACTAAATTAAAACTACTTGGACACCTTTCAAAATAATAGACATAATCTTCCCATAGTACCTCCGGCTCACATGTTTTCAGACAGAAGCTTACCTTGTTATAAATGTAGCAATTGGTAAACATGGTGTTGAAGTCCTGCATACACTCGCTGGCGCTGCGGTAGAAGTTATTTTCGAGTCTCTTCTTGATGGAGCCCATGTCCATGGGGGTTTTGATGATCTTATGATAGTCCTAAAGGGAGACGGAGACACGTTCAGGGTTGTAAACAGTGGCAAAATTAGCTTTTGACCAACTAAGCCATTTAAAAAAGGAAAAGACAAACAAAAGTCTAAAAACTTTGTATTAGTGGCTATCAAATAGAATACAATATATACTATTGGAAAGTGGCTGACAGGACTGGTGTCTACTATAACCACACTGTGCTCTCCTTGAACTACTTTAATGGTTAGGATGTAAAACCTGACACAGTAGGGCGATACAATGGAGGAGAGTATCTAGGTGTTTTACGACAAACAGTGATGACCTTTGGCATGTTGAGCTCTCATTATATTGACTACCATGTTGTTTCTAAAGTTATATATATATATATGGATGGTCACTACAAGTTATTTCCAACAGTCTTGTTTTCACACTCACCGGCAGGCTGAGCTTGGTGGCATCGACAGGTTCGTGGAAGGGCCAGGCGAAGTGGTGCCTCCACAACGACTTGAGCAGGACTTTCTGTAGGAACTGGAGTTGGTTGGTCATCCTCCCCTGTCGGCTGGGGTCTCTCACCGGGGGCTGCGGGGGTCCCGAAGGGGCCATATGATTGAGGAGCGGCATCCCGGGACTCTCAAAGCCCTCAAAGAGCAGGGACGGTTTTCTGATGCGTTTCCCGGCCGTGCCAGAACTCTGGTCCATCGCTGTGACTCCCATAATGCCAACCTCAACCCCGAGAAGGGAGCTGTAGAGAGCGATTGAAAGACCAATTAACTCGGTGGCAGTTTGTCTGGGGTTGTAGAAGTCACTTGAGACCAACACACGGTTAGAACATGTATACGTCTACAAGTCTCCCATGGAAATGCTAAACCAGGTTTGCTCTTCACATCAACAAAATAAACACATTGTACGTATACTAATGTGCATGTATTGTCTCAGGTGACCGTGCCTTTGCAGGAGCTGCAACCGGAAACCTTCGTTGCTCATTGCCTCTCGAGTATGGAATATTAAGAGAATGCTCCCCCCCCCCTCCATTACTGGCAGCATTAACGCCATATATATGACATACATTAAACGCCATTTTTATTCATCGTGATTCCCTAACCACACACACTGGGTACAGAGTAAATCCCCTTTACAAGGCACACAGGCAGCCACTGGAGAAGCACGCATTAGACTTGGAATTTAGCCCTGCCAAATCAGCACTCCCGTTCCCAGCAGGACTTTCACTTCCTCCTCTCTACATCCACCTCACAGATCAGACTGGAGCACACCCCATTTCCATGAGGGGAAATTATCCTAAAACGACGTTTCAGATGCCAGGTTACAGTACCGACTAGACTATTTTAAAAGTAGTTTCTAGCCAGCAAGGCTCTACAGAATGAGTGATGCCGCTGCCCTAAAGCGGTGAATGTCGCTGTGTAGCAGAGGGATGTTTTGGTAACTTCTCAGCGGCAGTAAGTCACATCCAGCGTCTCTACTTGTTCACACTAGAATGTTAAGAATCCTAAAAATTCCTGAGCAATTTAAACTTCCCAGACTGCAGCTATGGACCACGGTAAGAAAGCAGCATCCTTTCTACCATGCTGAAATTAGGCAATGCCCCGAGCCCTGGTTTACAGCCCAGGTCAACACGCCAGCCCAGTTACTAGGTAACCTGAAATAGTCCAGGATGTCAAATACTGTGCTCAAAAAGATATACCCAACATCAGCTGAGGCTTGTACCACTGCAATAACCAAAAGGGCATAACAATCAGCAAAACAATACCAGCACAGCAAACGTTGATGTCGTGGAACGTTAAGAGTCTGTCAACAGCTCACCATGTGCCATCTCCTCTGGCCAAATGACACCGACCACTCAACAGTGAGGCCAAAGGGGCAACCTGTAGTCATCTGACGGGGAATTATTTCCTGTCAAACACATATGGTACTTTCATATCACAAAAGGACGCCGGCACAATAATGTCCTGTCAGTCATTGACGCTTACAGAGCTGGAGTTATGCTGTAAAATAGATGCATGCTTTTAGAGCTGTTTGCACTAATCACCCCCCCACTCAAGTACACCTACCACAAATAGTGGATAATTTAGCGCCCGTGACAAAATTAATTGTTACATATTAAGTGTACAGACATAAATAAGTTATGTGTATAACTGAGCAATATAAGTAAATATTTACATTTTTACATATTTGTTTTGGCAATCTGTTTTGAATGATACAACTTTTGGAAACACATTTGACAGTTAGTGTACTTTATTATTTTTTTTAAAAAGGAAATAATCATGTACATAACATTATGAACGCTAAACAAAAACATATTTTCACGTTAGCTGTAAATTGGATTAACATATAACTAAAGAGGTAAATTGGGTATGGGAGCCCAGAAAGAAAAAAAAGGAAATTAATACTGAAGAAATAAAAACAAATTGAACTAAAATTAATTAGACTCACAATCAAAGTTGCTACCGTCACATAACTTGAGTTTGAGTGACATGAGCTTTGTAACCTGGCAACCAACTGAAACACCCAACACAGATAGCTAGAGCCCGAGCCTGCAGCGTAACGTTGTACCAGTGATCACAACAACCCCACATGGCTACAATAACAACCCCCGCGGACCACGCAGAGACACCGGGGTGGTCCTCTGCCGCCTCCGCGTTATCTGGTGTAATGCAGCTTATTATCGTCAACAAGTCTGGTTAGCCGCCAGTATATATATAGATAGATATATATATCTATCTATACGATAACGTATCTGTGCCGTTAACATACCGTCAGGGACTGGAGAACACAGGTTACATTAGCACCCTAAGCACAAGAAGCGCCAGTCAAGCTCCTGGTAGAGACGGTAAAGCTTGCATTTGTGGCGCTAATGCTAGCAATGCTAACAGAACTGCCAGGCAGCGGGAGAGAGCGGCCAGCGGCAGAGGCGCTCCGAAGATGGCGCCGGCGGAGTGCGAACAACAGTCGCAGCTCCTACAGCCCACAAAAACACATTTAATTTCCTCAACGTGACTGTTGTTACCACTTATTTTACCGCCCGCGTTACACTTATTTCTGTAGCACTCGGTCTACTTCCTTCTCCCGCTCGCATCACGGCAAACACACAGGCCGCCAGCAACGATATTTTGAATAAAACTCATGAGAAATATGTACAATAATCCCCGTGATGGAAAGCTGAGTATCGATTTTACCAGTAGATACCTGTCAAGGAGCGGGTTAACAGCCATATCCATCAGGATGGATCCGGATTCTGTTTATAGCTAGACTCAGACCTGGATCGTCAGCTTTCCGCTCCCCGCCACGGCGAACTCCTTCAATCTGCTTCGTTGAAATGGCGACGATGCGACTACACCCTCGGCTTTATAGACCGGCCGAGCGTCCTATTGGCTGGACTACTTCAGACAGTCCACACCCCCCGAGTTTCTATTGGCTGTTGAACGTGTCGGTACAAGTCACCACACCCCTAGAAACAGAAACTGCACTGACAATCTTTCGGGCCGACCTATTCGCATGTTTTTGCTGCCGGTCAGGGAAGTTGCCCAACACTGTTGGCCTCGCCTATTCAGTAACACAGATATGCGTCTGTAACGGGTTCCTCCATTTAATCCTGTACAAAACGCGAGCGCACCGAACCAACCCCCCCGCGTATCTTTTTACATTACGTCAACGTGTGCAAAGCGACGGCGGTGATTGGTCAATATAGTTTTAACGCGGGCTTTCAGAGCAGATATCAAGAAGCCCATTGGTTCATCCACCGAATCACGTGCGAGCCTCGCCCCACGAGCTCTCTCTTGCCGACCATCATGTCCGCATTTCAGAAACAGTTTACAGCCGCCATCTTTAAGTATACTGTGACAAGAGTGTAATAATATAAATATCTTCAATGTATCCGATAAAACGTAAAGCAAAACATACAAAACGCTGCGTGTTTCGCGTACAAACACAGGAATCAAGTAGCGTTCGTCTGGCGCTGAAGAAAGGCCACCATTTGAGAGGACAAAGCCAACCGAGGCCTTCGTGTCACACACACACCAGTACCGTACACGGGTAAAGTCCACTTCAATCTGCAAGTGTGTATAACGACAAGTCTGTAGAGACTTTGCTTCGACGGAAGAAAATGCCAACTGGGTCAGAACTACAAGACAATCCTCCACTGAATGACACAGCAGTTTTCCTCACTGACCTCAGGCTGCATCGATGTAAACACTGCTTTAGTCCAGCATAACTCAAGTTAAATAAGACGACCGCCCTGACAATAATCTAAGTAAAAGTATTAGGAAACCGAAAAGAAAATGAATCTCGTCTGAAAATGCCAACGCCATACATAGTACGTTTACACAATATAATTAACCACAACTATAAACCATGGAATTACATAACTACTACTAAATCTACACAATACTTCATACTAATCTTTTGAAATCGACTGACAGTCTAGAAATAAAACAACCAGACAAAATGGTTACCTAACCACATGCGCCCATCCCCCACACCAAGGTTACAAATTCCCCACAATGTCACTCTAATAAGCGGTGGACGGTCAAACTGGATCCATACAACATTACTAATAAAGTTTTAACAACTTAACGCTGTTAAAAAAATAAACTCAAACGTAGACTGCGGTTCAAAACGAAAAGAAGAAAAAAAATGATTTCAACAAAAAAAATCATAAAGATATGACAAAAAAACCTTGAATTTAAAATAAATACAAATGTTGACTGGTAAATCCCATAACAATGCGAAACCGTTCTTGAAATAATCTTCGTCTTCCACCTCGATACTTTTTAACCAGCACATTTCCCTCAAACATGTCCGCCTTCTTCCCCATTCCCTGCGCCGGGTGGGGGAGGGGAATCATGTGATGAGATTGGGCTGAGCACTGTTTATCAAAACTTCGACACGTGGCGTTCCGCCAAAACTGACATAAAACGTGTCCGCGGCGTCTCCTTCGTACAAAAACGTCCATGAAGATACACATCCGGGCCTTTCTTTTTTTCAAAGCATTAAGCGCAGATTTGGGCATAGAGTTGGCAAAATATCCGAACAAAGAGCATACTTTCCGATGGCTTTGGTTCGCTCCAATTGGTCTTCCTTGACCACGTGACGAAAAACGATTTACGTGTTACTTCTCGTGCTTTTTCCTAAACTTCCTCTTGTGTAATCCGTGCATGGTCGCGGTAATCCCACACACCCCGCGTGTAGTTCCTCAGTTAGAGTCAAAGGGCTTTAGTAATGTCTGTTTTCTCCAGGTTACCATTGCCGTCGAGCTCTGTTGTGTTGCAACACACGGCATTGCGCATGCGCCCCCCTCACGATGAAGACACATCGACACCGATGCACGGGGAATGGGAGAGGCTGATCTAAGAGCAGTTTTTTCTTTCCGGCAAGTGCGCAGATCCCGCAGTTGTTCCCAGGAAAGGAGGTGGGATCCGGCCCAGGACCGACGAGCGTTGGTTTACAAATTAAAGCAGGAAGAAGTAGAAAGACACGTGGTGATTCACGCTTTTTAATAAAATACTCTTTTTGCATATGATAGTTGTCTATACTTATCGATTAGATAGTTATCTATCAGGGAATTGAGAACCAAATAGAATAACTTTAGTTTAGTTTGGGGTGTTTTTCTCTGAGAATATTGAACATTATTCTATTGGGATTATGTCTATGTCATGACACAGCTGTATTGCTCTCCGGATGTTTGTTTATGAACATCCTTGCAGCCAGTCCTGCATGTCTCTCACACACACCTCTACTCACATAGAAGCTCTGTGTAGTTGAACACAATATATACAACATGAAAAGTATTTCTCATATATGAAGTGACTCATAGCTGCCAATAATTGATGTTATAGTAGTTTATTCTTTCTGGGCCTTGAGATGATATTATGTTTGTTTCTATTATCTCTAATTCTGTTGTTATAAAAATAGAAATACATTTTTAAACTACTTAAGTAGTATGACCATAACTTTCTCACAAATTCAACATGAATGGGTGTGCTAATCATTCTCCGATCTGTGACATGATAGAATGCCCAACATGTCGTCTTACAGGTTGTATGTGTCTGTGTTTAGTGGGGAAAACAGGCTCTGACCTGAATATCCAGGGAACAGCCATGTAGGCAGAGGAACGGGAGACAGGGAGGGGTTGGTATATTACATCAGAATCAGCCTGCTCTGACTCATCAGCATGCTCTCTCTCCCCCCCCCTCTCCCTCCCTCCGAGTGAGTCACATGATCGGTCCACACATGGTTGCCAGGGAGGCTCTCTCCTTCACAACCCTGAGTCAGGTTGCCAGAGTTCTACAGATCCACGTCATGCTCCTCGTATGCGCCGGCTGTCATAAATGAGCTGAAACAGAATAAAAGAGTGCATGGGGCATATCGTTGTGTATTTGCACACTTCTGTATGTCCAGTCCATTCACTTCCTCTCATTAAGCCTTCCCTAGCAACAACGGCCTCTTTGTCAACAGATGTGAGCGGTACAGAAGAGCCTGTGTGTCCAAGGTTTCCTCCATGAAGGACGTGTCCGTCAGCCCTCACATCGTCTCGGTATCTCCCCTGAACAGGTTTTAGACATGCAGTCACAGTATTTGGCAGGCAGCTTGCTGATCTTTCCATTCACAGCTTTTTTAAATTTTCCTTTCCATGTGTTATTGTTCGTTTTCAAAAGCACACCTGTGTTGTTCTCCTTTGTGTTATTACTGCAAATATCTCTACTTTCTCTTTTTTCAACTCTGCTGTCATAGTATTATTGAGTTATTTCTCAGAAGGACACAACTTATTATTATTATTGCGATAGAGAAAATAAACTAATAATGCATCAGTCAAATTCATCTTTACTTTTCTTTATCGGGCGTTCTGCCTCTTTGTCTGCAAATTAATTACATTCAAAATACAAGTGTAGGGAGATGGAAAGAGAGTGATGGTTAATAACAAAGGGACATTTTAAGAGGATCAGCGTTATTCAAGTCAATTCAGTTTATTTCATTTTGCACAATATCACAAATTACAAATTTGCCTCAGAGGGCTTTACAATCTGTACACATAGACATCCCTGACCTTTGACCTCACATTGGATCAGGAACAACTCCCAGGAAATAGAAAAAAACCTTTCAGGTAAGAACCCTTCAGGAGAGCAACAGAGGAGGATCCCTCTCCAGGATGGACAGAACAATAGATGACATGTGAACAGATGAACAATAGATGGCATGTGACCAGATGAACAATAGATGTCATGTGACCAGAAGGAATCATTACAGAGTTACAACACATTCAATGAATATGACAGAGTGTATAATAGTTGGGAGTAGGCATGGACCACGATCCAGACCTCCATGATCTATCAGGCAGATGGAGGTAGAGGAGGAGTGGGCGGGGCATCAGCAGCGCCATGGACCCTATATTATATTATATTATATATAAGGGGCCAGAATGCCAGCTTTACATTCTTCCTTCAAAGGGACAGTGTGTAAAGTTTATTGGAATCTAGCGGTGAGGCTGCAGATTGAAAGTAACCCATAATGAGAACGTTGCTTTGCACGTGGATTTGTTATCCAGTGATGCTTTTTATCCTTTACATCGTCAAACTGAAGGTTACATTTTGGGCCTCCAGTAGTTTCCAGTTCACACCCTCAGGGCGTTCCATAGAACCATGCCATGAGCTTCACTAAAAACACATATTTATTTTGAGGATATGCACCATTTCAGCACAGCATCACCTCAACTAATTTATTTTGGACAAGGCCTGTCGATGAGGAAGTGGTGCATGGGACTAATCTTTAGCTTTTTCAGTTCACAAAATACTTTAAATTGTACAAAATTCCCAAAGAGTACATCACTCCCTCCAGGAAATTCATGACACCTTAGTTTTTCGCTTACTGATGGATTAATTCATCTCAAGTGTCTCAATCCACCGTCGAACTCGCTGTCTGCACAACTGAGAGGGAAGTGGCTCTACTGAGAAAACAATCATCTTTAAGGAACCAACACTTTGTTGTCACTTAAATTTCTTTAACTAAAATATTGTAGCCGAGTTCAAAACTTCTACCGCTGCACGTGTCTTCAGGAGGATGATCACAACTAACTGTGTCCCAGCACAACGTGCACACAGTTCCTATCAAGTGTAAATACAAACAGAATCAACATTCAAGAAACAAGTTGTACAAATAATAATATGTAGACAAGCCTATTAAATAATGACATAAATAATATTTAAAGATTAGGAGAACAGGATGTGCAATAAATTAAATGACAGTAAAACAAAACAAAACGCAGTGAGCAGAAAAATTCATCAGTTTTATAAGTTTAAAGACAGTTTTAAAGACACGAGTGGAGGGCGTGTCCCCAGACACAGAGGGAGATTTCAGAGTGTATCGTGGGAACAGATAGTGTCTCGCTACTGTGAGGGAGAAAGGGCGTCACGCGGTAGGTGTAGATCACATTGAGCGACGCTGTGACAACGGGGCTTGGAGCACTTGTCCCCATGTTGGGATGGCAATCGTATGAAGGTAGATATAGTGCGCTCTCGAAAAAATACCTGTTCTCAAGAAGGAGTCTTGCGTCAAGAACGTTGAAAAGATCAGGGAAAACAGAATTTCCACTCTTCGCATGAAGAACGGGATTCATCAGTCTGCAGAGGTCAATTCTGCCCAGACCGAAAATAACCAAACCTATCTGAGGAAACAGTGCCTGGGACAGGGAGAGCGCCCACAACAAGTGGCTCAGAACGCTCGTGGCGGTAAACAAGCCGGTAGACGGGCTACCCAGCAGAGAATTGAGCCCACTAAGCCACAAAGGATACCTCGCCAGAGGAAAGGAAGAACCATCCCCACCCCGGTGGCCCCAGAACCCATGAAGGACCTTGAAGAGAAGGTAGACGAGATATATGGAGATCTCAACAGCTCGCATAAATGGAGCATCAGCAAAGACTTTGGACACTTGGGTCAACATTGCTGATTCTTTGAAAAATATGCTGTAGATGTGTGCTATAGCCCCTTACTTCTAATTACCTTCGTATTGAAAATGCGGAAGGTTATGATTTGATCGCCGTGTATTTATTTATTTGTTTGTATGCGTGTTACTCGCATAACTAAAAAAGTATTAAACCGAATCGCATAAAATTTGCTGGGATGATTGGTTATTATCCGGGAACCATTTGATTCGATTTTGGGATCGATCGGGTCAAAGGTCAAGGTCATGAAAAGGTCAACATCTTCTTGAATCGCATGACATTTGCTGGGATGATTGGTTATTATCCGGGGACCATTTGATTCGATTTTGAGATCGATCGGGTCAAAGGTCAAGGTCATGAAAAGGTCAAAATCTTCTTTTTACCATAGTGCGGTCAATTTGTATTCAATTGGCATGCAACTAATGCCAACATGTTCATAATTCAATGCCCATTCTTGTGATATGCGAAGGTATGCGCTCTACCGAGTGCCCATTCTAGTTACCTTCGCATTGAAATTGCGGAAGGTAATGTTTTGATCGCCGTGTATTTATTTAGTTATTTATTTATTTATTTATTTGTATGTGTGTTATTCGCGTAACAAAAAAAGTTGTAAACCGAATCGCATGAAATTTGGTGGGATGATTGGTTATTATCCTGGGACCATTTGATTAGACTTTGGGATCGATCGGGTCAAAGGTCAAGGTCAAGGTCATGAAAAAGATCAACATCTTATTGAATCGCATGAAATTTGGTGGGATGATTGGTTATTATCCGGGGACCATTTGATTAGACTTTGGGATCGATCGGGTCAAAGGTCAAGGTCAAGGTCATGAAAAGGTCAACATCTTCTTTTTACCATAGCGCGGTCAATTTATATCCAATTGGCATGCAACTAATGCCAAAATGTTCATAATTCAATGCCCAATCTTGTGATATGCGAAGGTATGCGCTCTACCGAGTGCCCGTTCTAGTTGTGCATGTGTTTGGTCCCTGTCAATGTTATTTGTCTGTCTATCTCTTGTGTTGTGTGTATATGTATGCCCCCCCCCCCCATCTTTCCTCTCTGTTTTATGTTTCCGCGAGACTCCTTTTGTCTCAGCATATTGTTTGTAATTTGAAAGGGCACCATGTCTTGGTGTTCCGCCATCCTGTGTGATTATGCTAAATAAAAACATTTGATCGCAAAAAAAAGAGAAGGTAGACGAGGGCACCAGCCGGCTCCTCTTGATGAAAGATAATGCCATTCTGAGAGGTCAAGTGGAGGTTTTAGAAACGGCGGCCAAACTAAATGAGGCTCTCCAGAAAGAGTCTCGCCTCAAGAACATTGAAGAGATTATTGAAATAGAGCGTGAACTAGCATCAAAGAAGGTCCCTGAAGCTGAGACCAGACACACATTAAAGCAGTTGGGGGAGGCAGTTGGAGGAGGCCCTTCAGGTGCAAAAGGAGGGCCAGAGGGAGGCTGGAGTGAACCTGGCCCAGACCCTTCAGTTACTAAAGGAGAGCCAGGAAGACGCAGAAATGAACCTGGCTCACCAAAGAGAGATAAGCAATCAGCTGCAGGCTGCGCTGACCGAGGCATTGACTCAATCCAACAGTCACTAGCTCCAGTGGCAAGAACAAAAGGGCCATCTCCTCCAGGCCATGAGCGAATTAAACGCAGCCTGGAGGAGACGAGAGTGGTCCAAAGGCCCGAAAGACTCTTAGCGGAAAAGATTCCTTCAGTTCTTCAGGCGTGCTGGAGGACAATAAACACGCTCGAGAAAAGTCGCGACCACGACATTTTCTCTATAGCTTTCCTGTGAGGTGTGGAGTTTGCACATTCCATGCTTAAGTTGTTTTTTTTCCTCCGGGTGATCCGGTTCTCCCAACATAAAATGTCGTTTTTCAATGCTCGGGGGGGAAACCTACAGGTGACAGCCTGGAACCTGTTACACTCTTCTACACCACCACTGAGTTCATCCTCTGCTCCTCCATCAGCGTCTGGTATCATGCTGAGAGGGGGATCGGCTGGATCTGCCTCCCCTCAAAGACTCTGTCACCTGGAGACTCTCTTCCCTCTGCGGCCCATCAGGACCAAGACCTCATGCCTCAAGATCTCTTTCCAGCTGCAGTTCAAGGTTCAAGGTTCAAGGTTTTTTATTTGCCATCTGTGCCTAGACCAGCAGTCCAGACACATCGGAATTATTTTTGCAGGGTTTAGTTGGGTTCATCAACAAAGACCAAGACCCACTAACTCTGACTCTCACACCAGGACTATACAGACCAGGACCCCCTGACTCTGACTCTCACATCAGGACTATAAAGACCAGGACCCCCTGATCCTGACTCTTATATCAGGACTATAAAGACCAGGACCCCCTGATCCTGACTCTCACATCAGGACTATAAAGACCAGGACCCCCTGACTCTCACATCAGGACTTTAAAGACCAGGACCCCCTGATCCTGACTCTTATATCAGGACTATAAAGACCAGGACCCCCTGACTCTCACATCAGGACTTTAAAGACCAGGACCCCCTGATCCTGACTCTTACATCAGGACTATAAAGACCAGGACCCCCTGACTCTCACATCAGGACTTTAAAGACCAGGACCCCCTGATCCTGACTCTTATATCAGGACTATAAAGACCAGGACCCCCTGACTCTCACATCAGGACTTTAAAGACCAGGACCCCCTGATCCTGACTCTTACATCAGGACTATAAAGACCAGGACCCCCTGACTCTTCCATCAGGACTATAAAGACCAGGACCCCTTGACTCTGACTCTCACATTTCAAACATTTTGCACATCTTTTCAATTTTGTTCTTAATAATATACAGTACATTTGTCACATTTATTTTAAAATGTAGTTAATCTAAAGTACTGTTTTGTTTATTGTTTTCATTATATTTATATTTTTACTGTTTTATTCTATGTCTGTGTTTATTGTTATGCACCTTTCAACAAGTCAAATTCCTTGTGGCCAACGTACTTGGCCGATACATTATTCAGATTTTCATAAAGTGAAAACACAAGGAAGAAGAAGACAGCAGAAGAAGTTAACAGATGGGAGCAGGAACTACGAAGGGGGTGAAGGTCATCTTGATGGAGACATCTTTCAAATAGAGAAGTCTGAATGTGATTGCAGTGCGGCGGCTCCAGGAGATGCTCAACGTGGGTGAATCAACAAAGATGATCACCAAGCATGAAACGAGATTATCATGCTTCCTAATCCTACATGTGTAATCCCTCTCGGAGCATATGTCTCGGAGCCTTTGTAGTTTTGTGAAAAGGGTGTGGTGAGACTGTTGTTGTTGTTGTTGTTGTTGACGCACACTGTTTTTGGTGAAAATATATTCTCTGTGACATTGATGCCAATATATGCCAAGAATATCCAAAGCAGAATACAAAAGAAAGAGGGACAGTGGGGAAGGTAGGAGGAAAAGAAGAGAGGTAGGAAAAACAAGGGACACGAAAGAGAGGGCGAGATTGATCTGTGTGTGTGTGTGTGTGTGTGTGTGTGTGTGTGTGTGTGTGTGTGTGTGTGTGTGTGTGTGTGTGTGTGTGTGTGTGTGTGTGTGTGTGTGTGTGTGTGTAAAAACGGGCTCAGGTGTGAAAGTCTGGCTAGTTGTCCCACTGTGCCTCCTTGATTATCAGGAGGATGTGCAAAACAACCTCAGAGGAAACTCTTCAAGGGTTAAACGTCTCATATCCAGAATGGACCTATAGAGAAAAGATGCAGATCGTTAATAATAATATTAATAATACAGATCGAATAAGTAATCATAACGAATATCTTGTACAACTGTCCACTGTGAGGAATATATTTCCCATTTGAGATGATGGTTTGAGATTGTATGTGTGTGCATGTTGTGTATTTGTGTGCAGCCATTGACTACGAGTGTCTTTCAGGATGGATGTCGATTCGTCACAATGTGAGCCAGGTGCAGCGAGCATGCTGCCAGAGATGACTGGGTCAGGATTGAGAGACAAATATATCAAATACTGCCTCTGAGACAATGAGATGATCAGAGACCGTGTCCTGGAATCAAGAGTGCTTTTACCTAGAGATGATCTTGTGATTGGAGATTAGTCCTAATTAGCAAATAGCCAGGGGGGGAAGAACATCTTCCCACATGGTAAAGATGAGGAGTTCAATTGTACCGACTGTCCAATGGGGTCCCGTGAGAATACTAAGAAAGAAAATACCATTTTAATTTTTAGCAGAAGCCATGTGTGTACAATCTACCATCCAGATCTACTATGCAGATCCACTATCCAGATCTAATATATAGATCCACTATCCAGCTCTACTATAGAAATCTACTATCCAGATATACTATCCAGATCTACTATACTGTCATGACTCTGAGTTTCTGCCTTGTTTTGTGTCTTATTTTGAAGTCCTTGTGTCATCTGTCACGCCTGACGTCACAGGTAGCGAGGTGCAGGAGCTCATGCGCAGAGGAATTGAGAGGACACAGTGTAGATTAACAAAAAACATTTTACTGAGGCCAAAAGGGTAACAACAAAGTCCAAAAGGGGCAGGCAGAGGATCAGCGGTCAGGGTAGGCAGGGTCGAAACAGGCAGGATCCACGATAGGAACATACAACACTGGACGACGGGACAAAGACAGCAATCCAGCAACAGACAAGGGAAATAGTGACACAATATAGGGGAGAGACAGGTGTACGACATGGAAACAGGTGTACGACATGAGACAGTAACGAGACAAGAGTGGCTGAGGGCAGGTGCAGGGAATGACACAATCAAGGAGACAAGAGGCAGAGAAGACAAAGTAGACACAGAGTGGACACAGAGTAGACACAGAACAGGACCTTACATATACAGATCCACTATCCAGATATACGATCCAGATCTACTATATAGATCCACTACCCAGATCTACTATCCAGATCAACTATATAGATCCACTATCCAGATCTACTATCCAGATCTACTATCCAGATCTACTATCCAGATCCACTATCCAGATCTACTGTCCAGATCAACTATATAGATCCACTATCCAGATCTACTATCCAGATCTACTATCCAGCTCTACTATACAGATCCACTATCCAGATCTACTATCTATATATACTATATAGATCCACTATCCAGATCTACTATCCAGATCCACTATACAGATCTACTATACAGATCCACTATCCAGATCCACTATCCAGATCTACTGTCCAGATCAACTATATAGATCCACTATCCAGATCTACTATCCAGATCTACTATCCAGATCTACTATCCAGATCCACTATCCAGATCTACTGTCCAGATCAACTATATAGATCCACTATCCAGATCTACTATCCAGCTCTACTATCCAAATCTACTATATAAATCTACTATACAGATCTACTATCTATATATACTATATAGATCCACTATCCAGATCTGCTATCCAGCTCTACTATCCAGATCTACTATAGGAATCTACAATACAGATCTATTATCTAGATCTACTATCCAGATCTACAATCCAGATCCACTATACAGATCTACTATCCGGACCTACTATAGAAATCTACTATACAGATCTACTATCCAGATCCACTATCCAGATCTACTATCTATATCTACTATCCGGATCCACTATCCAGATCTACTATCTAGATCTACGATCCAGATCTACTATCTATATCTACTATCCAGATCTACTATCTAGTAGCTAATACTACCTCTGAGGGAGTACCTGGCATGTGTTGTGTTATGTCGTTATGTTGTGGCCCCTCGGAAAGAAAGAAATTAATGTTTGACGTGTAGTTTGTTAGATTTAGTTTGATTCAAAGTGCTTTACAGTGGGCCTCTAATTCTCCCATCCACACACACAGCCACACACACACACACACACACACACACACACACACACACACACACACACACACCACGTGTTAGATTATTTTATATTGTGGTCCATGCCTACTACCAACTATGCCATGGCCCTGCTGAGACTCCGCCCACTCCTCCTCTACCTCCATCTGCCTGATGGATCATGGCGGTCTGGATCGTGGAATATGCCGACTACCAACTATTCATAGGGGCGGCTTTAGCTCAGTGGGGTAAGAGGGCCGTCCTGCAACCGCAGGGTTGTGGGTTCGATCCCCGCTCTCCCCATTAGTTGCAAGTCGAAGTGTCTTTGAGCAAGGCACTGAAACCCCAGTTGCTTCCCGGGCGCTTCACCGCAGCCCACTGCTCCTTAATAACTAAGGATGGGTTAAATGCAGAGAACTAATTTCCCCTTGGGGATTAATAAAAGTGTATATTCTATATTCTATTCCATACACTCTGTCATATTCATTGATTGTGTTGTTTTTGTGTCTGTAATGATTCCATCTGGTCACATGACATCTGTTGTTCTGTCCATCCTGGAGAGGGATCCTCCTCTGTTGCTCTCCTGAAGGGTTCTCACTTTTTTTTTCCCTGAAGGGTTATTTGGGAGTTTTTCCTGAACCGATGTGAGGTCAAAGGTCAAAGGTCAGGGATGTCTATATATGTACAGATTGTAAAGCACTCTGAGACTAATTTGTAATTTGTGAGAATGGGCTATACAAAATAAACTGAATTGAATTGAATAGTTATCCGGTGTCATCTTGCCTCATCTCTTCTTTCAATGCATTTCAGGCATTTTATTCACGTTTTCATTTCCTCCCACTAGGGGGCGCTCAAGTTCTATCATATCTGGAAAAGACTGGCATCCAGTTTACAGTGGCCAGGTCACCTGAGTGACGTGAAATCACCTGCGTGTGTGGTTGCACAGGGGGGCTGCTCTAATGTTCTTCATCACCAGGATAACAATGCCATAATAAAACACCTATTAAACTTGATCTGTTGTCAAATGATATCCAGAGTGATGGGAACACTGATTGTCGCAAAAATGTTGGGAAGCTGTGAATATATACTAAGGTGTCACTCTTAATGTGTAATGTGTATACTGTTAGTACATAGAGTACTGTTAGTAGTATTGTTAGTACATATAGTCCTGTTAGTATAGAATAGAATATTGTTAGTACATAGATTATTGTTAGTATAGAGTATTGTTAGAACATAAAGTACTGTTACTACATATAGTACTGTTATACTGTTACTAATGGCTTCATTTGGGGTCTTCCTCCATGTGTCTCTGTCTTCAGGTGTCCCTGTCCCCTCTCTGCTTTGATCCACCAGGCCAGCAGTGAGCTGAGTCCACTGGGTGATGGAGCTGGTGGAGACAGGAGCTCCGGCCCTGATGGACCCCCCCCCCCCCCCTCACCCCACCCCACCAGCAACTCCTACACTCTCGTTGTACATTTACATGACATTTACTAGTTTACAAAGCTGAGCTCGGTAGACCACAAAACACTTCAACCTGCGCAACATACAGTTTAGACACTGTGTAAAGTAGTTATATGCATCATGCCTGTATATATAATAATCTTATTGTGGATTCTTACTGCTATTACAGTTTTTTTAATTTTATTGTTTATTATTTACTTTCTTTTAGTTTTGAATATGTCTCGTGCACTTTTCACGTTTGCTGCTGTAAATCCTGTAAATGTCCCCGTAATGAAGGATTATCTCCTTTTATCTCCACTGAGAATACCACACAGCAGTACCGCCCTGTGGGAACCATGGTAACGGCTCGTTGGGGTGTTTTCGGTTTCTTCTCCGGGACTGTGTGTTGCTCCGCAGGTTTCCATGAAGTCACATGTCACAAGAGTGCCCAATAGCACGGACAGGTTCCACCGCCTCCAGGCACTCGGCCGGGACGCGGTTTCCTTCACCTGCTCACACCTCATGATCATGACTCACCTGAAGCTGTGAGCTTCATGTTACACCGGGTTTCTCACCCCTCCACTTCTAATCTCATTAAACTGTCAAAGGAAAGGAGACGAGGTGTGGAAAAGGAGCTATATCGGTGCTTTATTACGGCATCAGTTTATTATTTTATTTTATTTATTTATTTTGCACAATTCAAACAAAATAAAATAAAAATCACAACAGATATAAATCAATATATCACAGTGCAGGACGAGAGAAAAAGAAAACCGGCTTATTTGAAGTCTCTACGTATATCATATTTAACATTTTACAAAATTACAAACATAAAATGAAAAATGCACGAGGTAGACAACAAAAGAGAAAAGAAAGAAAGAAAATAAAGAGTGTGAGTGCATGTGAAAATACGCATGGCTTGTGTTTGTTCAGGGAAATATATATATATATATATATATATATATATATATATTGATTGTCCCCCTGTGGCATTATAAGCAATGGCTCCTTGTCCCCATGAGTGAAACCGCTCAACATTTTGATATAACAGCTAACACAAGAAAGACATAAACACTAATCCATAAAAAACTCTTAAAAACAGCAATTAGACTTTCTTTTAGGCAATTTTCAAACATTTTATTGACGGCCATTTCTTTGTTAGGTGGTAAAAGTTATAAAGTCCATAAAGAAGAGAGGAGCTTTGAAGAGGAGGAGTATGATGTCACAGTGGAGCCGGCCTGTCAGGTGGCTCTCTGGCAACTCCTTCTTGATTTGCATTTCCTTTTCTCTGTGTTGTGTTGTAGCCACCAGGCACAGCAACTACAACACAACAGATACAATAGTTATTTATCTTGTATAAGAAGTCATTTCTCTGATCGATGTGAGGTGGGAAGTCTCTGTATAATACTCTAGTACTTGATGGTCTTCATGACAACAAACGTGCATGCAGCTCAGTTTCAGATGTGGCTGGCAGTGTGGCAAATGTTTTGCATCATACCAAATATGTACACGTGACAACCAGCTGCACCTGGAAGCTAGAGGAGTGGCCCTCACCAGAGCTCGGGGCCTGGCTGTGGTTGTCTGAGTCACACGTTACAGAAAAAGGAAGCAAGGAGAGGAGGGGCCCTCCGGCTCGGCGCCGTCGTCCTGGTGCAGAAGTGTTTAGGCACCGAATACAGTAAATACAGTAAATACAGTGTGAGGACGCACAGGACTCTTCTCAATGCAGCCACAGACACAACCGTCATGCTTTCTAGGGTTATTCAATTCAATTCAGTTTATTCTGTAGAGCCCAATATCACAAATTACAAACTCCCCTCAGAGGGCTTTACAATCTGTACACATAGATATCCCTGACCTTTGACCTTTGACCTCACATCGGATCAGGAACAACTCCCAAGAAATAGAAAAAACCCTTTCAGGGGGAAAAAAGTGAAGAGCCCTTCAGAGAGAACAGAGGAGGATCGCTCTCCAGGATGGACAGAACAATAGATGTCATGTGTATGAGAAGTAGATTCAGGTTCTACTAACTCAACCAGGATGAAGGAGTTTGACTCCACAGCAGATTGTGATGGTTCAGTTAATGTCGGCGCAGGTAAGTTCATCTGAAGTTGGGTCGGCAAGGAAGTACGTGAATAATCAGTTGTTGAGCGTGACATATTTAAGATGTGAGTGTAAACTGTGGTTGAGGTCTGCATAACTCCATGTAGGTTGTGTACAACAAGAGTTTTATGATCTCTTGTTGTAGTTTGGGTTCGAACGCTGGCAGCAGCTTTCTGATTGGTCCGTAGCTTTCGGGTGGCCAGAATGAAAAGAGTTACAGAAGTCAAGACGACTAGAAACGAGTCTTTACAACAGAAGTCCACATCCGGGGTTTCTGACTTGTGGCCGTGTCTGCAGTGGATCTTATTCCCGGGGCTCAGCGTTATCTTCCTCTGGCGTTGTGAGCTTCTCTCATCCCTCAGTGATGACACACAGATCAGTCAGAGGTGCTGGGTCACACACAGCGGGAGAAGGACTTCATCCGGATGCGACACAAGGCTTGGAAAACATCTTACAAACGGAAAGAAATGTGGTTTGAAATATAAATCTTTTATTTATTACGAACACACGAGGCAACCTTTGGTATTGCATCGACTGATGGCTGTCAAACGTTTATCCACCGCTACCTAATGGGGCAGGAATTATGAAACACACAACCAATTAATTTACAATGTCCAATGTCAATTTGACCAAATAAATAAGAGCAGAAGAACACGACTAGAGCTGAGGAGGTTCCACATGTTTGAGCTTTTCTGTCCGGCTTCAATTGTAATACTTAGAAAACAATATATACAAAATATTTCATCAGGTATGTGTGTCCATATGTTCAGTATATACATGTGTGTGTGTGTGTGTGTGTGGCCATTGTCTTCAGTTTATTTTGTATAGCCCAAT
Source organism: Pseudoliparis swirei (assembly GCF_029220125.1). Taxonomy (NCBI): domain Eukaryota; kingdom Metazoa; phylum Chordata; class Actinopteri; order Perciformes; family Liparidae; genus Pseudoliparis; species Pseudoliparis swirei. The sequence continues at coordinate 2,140,385 of NC_079388.1, forward strand.
ATCACAAATTACGAATTATCCTCAGTCTGTACACACACAACATCCCTGACCTTTGACCTTTGACCTCACATCGGATCAGGAACAACTACCAAGAAATAGAAAAAAACCTTTAAGGGGGAAAAAAGTGAAGAACCCTTCAGGAGAGAACAGAGGAGGATCCCTCTCCAGGATGGAGAGAACAATATATGTCATGTGACCAGATGAACAATAGATGTCATGTGACCAGAGGAACAATAGATGTCATGTGACCAGATGAACACTATATGTCATGTGACCAGATGAACAATAGATGTCATGTGACCAGATGAACAATAGATGTCATGTGACCAGTTGAACTCTCGATGTCATGTGACCAGAATGAAGTGTTACAGAGTTACTACACATTCAATGAATATGACAGATTGTATGACACATGTCACATGACACACGTGTGTGTTCCATGAACACCACCTCCTCTAGCGTGTGTCGCTCCACAGCTTGTAGTAGCTCCCCTGCAGCTGCATCAGCTCCCGGTGAGTCCCTCGCTCCCGGATTCGGCCGTCCTCCATCACGGCGATCTGATCCGCCGCCTCCACGTTCTTCAGCTTGTGAGAGACGAGCAGCCGGGTCTGGGTGGGACAGCCGGCCAGGGTCTGCAGAATCTGTGCAGCCAAAGAGAGATGTGAAAACATTTAGATGCATTGTATTGTTGTTATTATTAGAGATATCGCCATGAAACTTCCCCATTTAAATAACTTGAATACCATTAACTTCCAAAACACAGATGTGAACGTTGGATAAAGACAGGTTCAACATTATTGTCTCACTTTATTGAGGAATTAAGAGTCAAAGGTTGAGAAAAAACCTCCTTTAAATATGTTTATTGTAAAATAACAGATGTTTAGAAGAAACAATCACTAATAAATATCACCATGAACCTCACCACTTGATTACTTACATTAGGTAAATTATATCAGAAATGTTATGTTTAAATATGTTTATATTACTGCATTCCTGTCGTCCTCATTTGGGAGTTTAAAAGAGTAAACATGCAAAACTGAACTGTGCAAAACAATTACTGAGAATGAAGATGACTGTATGTCAGGAACAGACACCCGGAAACAGACAAACAATAAAGACAAACAATAAAGACAACAATAAGGACAAATAATACAGACAAACTATAAAGACAAACAATAAAGACACAATAAAGACAAACAATAAAGACAAAATAATAATGACAAACAATAAAGACAAATAATACAGACAAATAATAAAGACAACAATAAAGACAAATAATAAAGACAACAATAAAGGCAAACAATAAAGACAACAATAAGGACAAATAATACAGACAAACTATAAAGACAACAATAAAGACACAATAAAGACAAACAATAAAGACAAAATAATAATGACAAACAATAAAGACAAATAATACAGACAAATAATAAAGACAACAATAAAGACAAATAATAAAGACAACAATAAAGGCAAACAATAAAGACAACAATAAGGACAAATAATAGACAAACTATAAAGACAACAATAAAGACACAATAAAGACAAACAATAAAGACAAAATAATAATGACAAACAATAAAGACAAATAATACAGACAAATAATAAAGACAACAATAAAGACAAATAATAAAGACAATAATACAGACTGTATGTCAGTAACATGCAGGACCAGTGAAGAATCAGGTTAAATCTAATTCCTTACTGGTTATTAATAATACAGTTTCTCATGATTAAGTTTTTACAGAACATCAATTTCCTGACACATTTTTCTCTTTAACTGCGATGTCAATGTTCTCATGTACACAAATTAATAATAAGGATCTTTTTTTTTTGTAGACCTTTGAGCTCCGAAGATTTTATTTCTCATCATCGCTCAATTCTCACCAATTGAGCGATGATGCGTCATTATACCGTATATATCTATAAAATACTGTATATTTACTGTATGGAACGTATCTGAAATACAAGCCCAGAGACTTCTGGAGGAAAGTCGCCACAAACCTTTTTTTCACTGTCCGTGTCCAGAGAGCTGGTGACTTCATCCAGGATGAGGACCCGCGGCTGCCTCACCAGAGCCCGAGCGAGGGCGATCTGCTGCCTCCCGCTCTTGGTCAGATGGCCGCCGCCCTCGCCCACCTCTGAGAAATGAACAGCGTTATAAAACCGGACAGGACGGAGGTCCGAGGTGTGACGGCGTCACTCCCTCCCAGAGGCTGTGCATTTAGAATTAGTAGCTTTCATATTAATAAATACAAAGTGAATCCATCTAATAATAATACGTTTGATATCCTCAAAGACACGGTGGTACCTGCATCGTAGCCCTCCTCCAGCCTCATGATGAAGTCATGGGCGTCGGCTTTGCGCGCCGCTTCCTGGATCTCCTCCAATGAGCATTCAGCGAGCCCGTAGGCGATGTTGTCTCTGATGGAGCCGGAGAAGAGCTCCGGCTCCTGGCTCACCACCGCAACCTGCCGAACACACACACACACACACACACACACACACACACACACACACACACACACACACACACACACACACACACACACACACACACACACACACACACACACACACACACACACACCCATCAGCCACAGAGGAGGACCAGCAACAAGGACCACAGAGGAGTAAATAACCAGTTGGCAGCTGGTCAGCGCTGCACTCGTGGAGCACAATGATTACAGCTCGCATTACTTACTTTTAATAGTTTCTATTACTTTATTTTAAGAGTATTTATTACTTACTTTTAATGTGCTGTACTGCATTGTGTGTATTTTGTGTTCTTATTACCACAAATACTGTTGTGTCTCATCCTGGACTATTTATTATTGTTTTTTTAAATCATTGTTTTATGTTATTATTGTTTTATGTTTGTTATTGTTTTGTTTATTAATGTTTATATTTGTCATTGTTTTGTTTGTTATTACCTTCGCATTGAAAATGCCGGAAGGTTATGTTTTGATCGCCGTGTATTTATTTATTTATTTATTTATTTGTATGCGTGTTATTCGCAAATCTCAAAAAGTATTGAACCGAATCGCATGAAATTTGGTAGGATGATTGTTTATTATCCGGGGACCAGTTGATTAGATTTTGGGATCGATCAGGTCAAAGGTCAAAGGTCATGAACAGGTCAAAATCTTTCGCAGAACTCAAAAAGTATTGAACCGAATCGCATGAAATTTGGTGGGATGATTGTTTATTATCCGGGGACCAGTTGATTAGATTTTGGGATCGATCGGGTCAAAGGTCAAAGGTCATGAACAGGTCAAAATCTTTCGCAGAACTCAAAAAGTATTGAACCGAATCGCATGAAATTTGGTGGGATGATTGTTTATTATCCGGGGACCAGTTGACTAGATTTTGGGATCGATCGGGTCAAAGGTCAAGGTCAAAGGTCATGAACAGGTCAAAATGTTCTTGAATCGCATGAAATTTGGTGGGATGATTGGTTATTATCCGGGGACCATTTGATTAGATTTTGGGATCAATCGGGTCAAAGGTCAAGGTCATGGAAAGGTCAAACTCTTTTTTTACCATAGCACGATACATTTTTGTCCAATTGGCATGCAACTAATGCCAAAATGTTCATAATTCAATGCCCAATCTTGTGATATGCGAAGGTATGCGCTCTACCGAGTGCCCATTCTAGTTTTATGTTTGTTTTTGTATGCTTATTATGGTCTGTGAAGGGACTACAGATGCTAATCAGCTGTAGCTACAATCTGTAGCTACAGCTGATTAGCATGTGCATGGTTCTATGAAATAAAGCTAATAATAATGTTGTGTTTGCACTGCATTCTGGTCCAAACAGGCAAGTAATAGAAACACAATAGATGTATCTTCCATAGGATTGTCAACTGTTGGATTTGAAACTATGAAAACTATCTAAATCCAGAAAAGAGACGGACATGATGCGAGACGGGGTCACAACTAGAGAGCGGTGTGCGTCGGTGACGATGGAGGACCTTCTGGTGCAGGAAGCGGTGGTCGTAGGACGCCAGCGGTCGGCCGTCCAGGAGGACGTCTCCGTGCTGCTGCTCGTAGAAGCGCTGCAGCAGACTCACACAGGTGCTTTTTCCTTCTCCAGACCGACCCACTAGTGCCGTCATCTGACCCGCCTTCAGCTCCAGAGAGAAGTCCTGGAGCGCAGGGAGAACAATGGAAACAGAACAATAGAGTCGTGTGTCACGTGGGTTTATAAGGAGCAGTAAATGGACGTTTTAGGAGACGCTGAGCTCCTATCTCCTCTTCTCTCTCTCCTTATGGATGAATGTTCATCTCTCCATCACACATTACTAACTCTGCTTCCTCCCCAGAGTCCTTGTGACTTCACGTCTCAGAGGGTCCATTGGACCTGCTGGGTCTGATGTCATTGCGCTGCTGATGCCCCGCCCACTCCTCCTCTCTACCTCCATCTGTTTCATAGATCGTGGAGGTCTAGATCGTGGTCCATGCCGACTACTCATTGTGTTTATGTAACTCTGTTCATCTGGTGACATGACATCTATTGTTCATCTGGTCACATGATATCTATTGTTCATCTGGTCACATGATATCTATTGTTCTTCTGGTCACATGACATCTATTGTTCATCTGGTCACATGACATATATTATTCATCTGGTCACATGACATCTATTGTTCATCTGGTCACATGACATCTATTGTTCATCTGGTCACATGACATCTATTGTTCATCTGGTCACATGACATCTATTGTTCATCTGGTCTCATGACATCTATTGTTCATCTGGTCACATGATATCTATTGTTCATCTGGTCACATGACATCTATTGTTCATCTGGTCACATGACATCTATTGTTCTGTCCATCCTGGAGAGGGATCCTCCTGTTCTCTCCTGAAGGGTTCTTCACCTGAAAGGGTTTTATCTATTTCTTGTGAGTTGTTCCTGATCTGATGTGAGGTCAAAGGTCAAAGGTCAGGGATGTCTATATGTACAGATTGTAAAGCCCTCTGAGGATAATTCGTAATTTGTGATATTGGGCTATACAAAATAAACGTAATTTAATTAAATACTTAGGAGAGAACGCCTGGTCACTTTCTAAACCTTCCTGTTTTTTCCACTATTCATTTCAATATTACTTTCCCCCGTGAACGGTTCACGTTCCGGCTACGTTCCCCTTGTCTACCTGACCTCACCTGCAGCACTGCTTTGTTGGGAGATGTAGGATAGGCAAAGTTGAGCTTGTGGAAGATCACGTGACCGGTCAGCTGATCCGGTTTCAGTGTCCCCTCCATGCAGACCTCAGGTTTTCGGTCCAGGTACTCAAACACTTTCCCGGCCGCCCCCACCGAGTTCAGCATGTCGCCAAAGATGAAGGTCAGTGTCTAAAGAAATGTCATAAAACTGAGCACTTAATGCCATCATGTTTTCATTTATAGAGCCAGAGGCGCGGGAAATTAAATATGAATACTGTTGCATGCAATAAAATATTTCAGAGTGTGTGCAACAGGCATGTCTGGTTATGCTTCGATGTTATAAATACACTCCTGAGGACTTCTTCTTTTTAAAGAAACTACAGAAAGTGTTTTTTTCTATCATCTTTCAATCAAATGTCGTAAAACCGACAGTTAGATACCCTGAAGTTGTCTCCCAGATCGGACTGGTAGAGGAGGAAGGAAACCAGGTTGCCAGTGGTCATCTGTCCACTCTGGATGAGCAGCCTGCTGTAGTACAACATGATGACCTTCATGGCCAACCCTGTCAACTACACACACACACACACACACACACAGGAAGAACTACTGTTAAATGAGGTGGTAGACAATCCTATGCTCAGGACTGTACCCGTTATCCAAAAAAAGGAAGTTTTGCTAAAAGGCACAAAGGTCTCACCCTCCGTGCGAGAAGGTAAACCGCCTTGAGGGAGCTCTGCCGGGCCTTGAGGACGTGTGTGTCCATCAAGCGGTCGTCATAGCGACGGGCCTCGTGTTTTTCCGTGTTGAAGCTGCGCACCGCCCGAATACCGGACACCACCTCGTTCACCACGTCGGCCGCCCGGGCCGTCGAGTCCTGCACCGCCAGGGACAGCCGCTGAGAGGGGGATTCACAAAGAGCCAATGGAGGTCATGAAGTACTCTTAAAGCTGCGTTCACAACTGAAGCGTTGCGGATTGTTCACACGAGTAGATCCCATGAGCAGAGTCAACCGGCGTTTCTCAATTCAAAGTACACGAGTACAGACTTGTGTTCTTTTGGAGTCTGGTCTTGGGAGTCCAGACTCGGGAGGACGAGAGGACGGTCTTTCTGCGATTGGACCAGCAGCTGACTTGATGACGTCACCACATCAGCTGTTCTTGCTCCTGGGTTTACTCTAATTATTCACTGTAAATTATTTTTTACAGTCAAATAAACAAAACATCCTAAAATGACATTCCGTGACTCAACAACAGTAGTATTTATAAAAAGTCAACTGTCAGTAGTTTATTTTCTCCTCCGCTACTGTTTCCGGTTGCTGGTGAAATGCATTCTGGGATATCTGCTGGCCAGAGTACGCACAAGTCTCCTCTGATGCATCCTGGGTAAAGTGGGAGGATCAAGTCACATCCGGGCATTTTGACCGTGCTTTGCGAGAAGCGGACTTTGAATGTGAACATGTACTCGGGCTGAGACTGATGACGAGACACGAGAACACAAGTAGAGGAAAGTAGCACAAGTACGCTGATTGAGAAACGCCGAACGTACAGACACGAGTGGTTGCAATAGACGCGATTGGACTGCTGCTCTAGTGGAGCTGAAGAGACATTCAGACTAGAGGTGAAGGTCACCGAGCTGGGTGAGCCTACGGGTGATGTCATGTATAAATATATTATATATATATATATATATAATATATATATTAATGTTATGAACCCAAACACCAGGGCGTTACAGACGTTTGTGGGACGTCCTCAACAAGTATGAAGCAGAACTAGACGGCAGTTCTTCATGGTGGATGAAGGAGATGATAACGGTTTCTATGGAGATAAGCCCCGCCCCTTGTGAAGATTCGCAACTCTTCTGGTGTGAGCGCGGCATAATGGTCGGGTAGGTAATGTATTTGAGAATCAATTTTTTTTTTGCTGAGATTCACAACAGCTAATTTTGCAACTCTTGCGCGTCTTTAAAAAGATGCCAACGTGTCTAAAGGAGACGTGACTACAAAAACACAGCATCCCGTTCACGAAAGTAAAGTTCCACATATTAGCTTTAAGTTGAATAAGTACGGGTGAACCAGAACCCTATACATTAGTAAGGGGGAAATAATAATATTTAAATCTGTAAAATGAAATGTCATCAGAGACACAGAAGATGGGCCAATGGTTTTGTTTGTTTGTTTGTTTTTGAGCTTCATTGATTGATTAACATGTCTAACTAAAGCTTTATGGGATGGAAATCATGCTTCAACATGACTTCACGGATCTCAATTCCACATTCCTCGTGGCCTCTCACCTGGTTGCGTGTGTCGTGGAGGTTCTGGATCAGGACGATGATGGGCGCCTCCATCAGCACCAGCAGGCTGAGCCTCCACGAGAGGCCGGCCATCAGGCCCAGCGCCCCCAGCGTCATGACGGAGGTCCGCAGCAGCACGTTGACGTTCAGACACACGGCCCGGCCCACCAGGGGCGTGTCCCTGGACAACCTGGAGGTGATCTCACCTGACGGGACAGAGACAGGACGTTCTGCCACGTTCTGTTACGTGTACTTTATACGTGTACTTTATAAGTGTACTTTATAAGTGTACTTTATAAGTTTACTTTATATGTGTACTTTATATGTGTACTTTATACGTGCACTTTATAAGTGTACTTTATAAGTGAACTTTATGTGTACTTTATACGTGAACTTTATATGTGAACTTTATACGTGTACTTTATACGTGTACTTTATACGTGTACTTTATAAGTGTACTTTATAAGTGTACTTTATAAGTTTACTTTATATGTGTACTTTATATGTGTACTTTATACGTGAACTTTATACGTGAACTTTATACGTGTACTTTATATGTGTACTTTATATGTGTACTTTATACGTGTACTTTATATGTGTACTTTATATGTGTAGTTTATGTGTACTTTATAAGTGAACTTTATACGTGTACTTTATAAGTGTACTTTATATGTGAACTTTATAAGTGTACTTTATATGTGTACTTTATAAGTGTATTTTATAAGTGTACTTTATACATGTACTTTATATGTGAACTTTATATGTGTACTTTATAAGTGTACTTTATACGTGAACTTTATAAGTGTACTTTATACGTTAACTTTATAAGTGAACTTTATAAGTGAACTTTATACATGAACTTTATAAGTGTACTTTATATGTGAACTTTATAAGTGTACTTTATAAGTGTACTTTATAAGTGTACTTTATACATGTACTTTATACATGTACTTTATGTGAACTTTATATGTGTACTTTATAAGTGTACTTTATACGTGAACTTTATAAGTGTACTTTATACGTGAACTTTATAAGTGAACTTTATAAGTGTACTTTATACGTGAACTTTATAAGTGTACTTTAAACGTGAACTTTATAAGTGTACTTTATACGTGAACGTTATAAGTGTACTTTATACGTGAACTTTATAAGTGTACTTTATACGTGAACTTTATAAGTGAACTTTATAAGTGTACTTTAAACGTGAACTTTATATGTGTACTGGTTCTGACTGGTTCTGCTGGGTTCTGACTGGTTCTGACGGGTTCTGACTGGTTCCATCCGTCATGTCCATGACGCTTGGCCCTACAGCTGCAGGTCGTACTTACCTGTCTTTGTGGTCTCAAAGAATCCGATATCCTGTCGGGTCAGAGCCTCAAACAGCTTGATTTTCATTCTGCATGTGAAGGAGCTGATGGCACACATCAGGACCCCCCCCCTGCCGCCGGCCCCCAGGGAGCTGACACAGGTATGAGGAGAGCAGGTGAGATATGCACTACCAGGTGAGCCACAGCAGAGTGGAGGACAGGAGGTCCGTACCTGCCCAGAGAGAACAGGCCCAGGAGGAGGAGCGCCGAGAAGAACTCATCTGGCCGGTACCGAGCGGCGACGATGTCGATGACTCTCCCCGTGTAGAACGGGATGAACATCTCACCTGGGGGGGGGGGGGGGGGGATGCACATAGTGAGACACATACTCTGGGAGATGAAGATGCACCAGCCAGGCCAATCATCATCATCATCGTCATCATCATCATCGTCATCATCATCATCATGATACCAGCTCCTCCATGTTTCAGTTCCTACACTGAGACCTGGAAGTCTGTGCAAATAATGACAACGAAAGTATTTTAATAAACTGAGTCCACCGTGTTCATAGTTCATAACTGTCCATCACTTATGGACTGAAATCATCATCATCATCAGCAGCAGCAGCAGCATATTCATCCTCATTATCACCCTCGTCCTTGTCATCCTCATCATCCTCATCATCATAATATTCCTCCTCATCCTCATAATCATCCTCCTCCTCCCCATCATCCTCATCCCCATCCTCATCATCATCATCCTCCTCCTCATCTTCATCCCCATCCTCCTCCTCATCTTCATCCTCATCTTCATCTTCATCCTCATCATACTTACAGGAAGCAGCCATCGTCAGCATCGCCAGGCCCCCGAGCAGCAGCGGGTATTCGGGTCGGAACATGCGCAGAACCCTCACCAACAGAACTCTGGCCTTCTGCTTCCTCTCCCGCACGGTGACCGCGTCACCCTCGGTGTCCCGCACGGTGACCCGCACGATGACCTCCCAGAACAGCGCGGCGGCCAGCGACGCGGCGGCGCACGTGAGCCAGCGGCGCGCATCCAGCGACGAGCCGCGCGCGCTGTCCTCGCCGTAGAGCGCGTGGCTGCCGGTCTCAAACACCGCGGGCAGCAGGCCGTGCGCCGCCACCACGCGAGTCAGCACCGGGTCGAGGTGTCCGAGGAAGAGCAGCGCGACGGCCGTCAGCGCCGAACACCGGAGAGCCGCGTGCGCCCAGGCGCGCGCCAAGTGGCCGAGCGGGCTGCGTGTCTCCACGAGCCCCGCCGCGTAACACAAGGACAGGTCGAGGCAGACGGCCACGAGCAGAGCGGCGGCTCCGCGGCTCGCAGCGGCTGTGCGTCCCGCCATGTTGCAGCTCCGGTCGTCTTGTGCTGATGTTTTCTTTCACTTTCATTTCCCCGGTCTGGCTCGGGGCCAGAGGTTTATCACCGGAGTCCCAACCGCTGCGTACTGGACGATATTCAGGAGACAGCGTTCCCCATGATGACGTAACATATCACGGGATGTATCGTGAAGAAAGGAGAAGTAAACATATGGAATTCAATTTCAATTTCAATTTAATTCAGTTTATTTTGTATAGCCCAATATCACAAATAAAAAAACTCCCCTCAGAGGGCTTTACAATCTGTACACATAGACATCCCTGACCTTTGACCTCACATCGGATCAGGAACAACTCCCAAGAAAATAGAAAAAAACCTTTCAGGGAGAAAAAGTGACAGAGGAGGATCCCTCTGCAGGATGGACAGAACAATAGATGTCATGTACACAATGATAATGTATATTAATTTAAGCAGGCTTTAAATTATGTTTGCAGGTCATTCTGTCAATCAACTAATTGTTAGAAGTTGTTTTTCAATGTTAACAACGCACAATATCATTAACCTCTTAAAACAATAGAATTAAAATCGACACTAGTCTAAAATGAACATCTCCTAATAAAATGAGTAACTGATGAGACGCTTAATAATCCCATTTCACTCTAATGAAGCATGCAATCTTCAGTTTCTAAAGTAGAATAAATCAGAGCTTTGTATTACTACTTCTTTTTTTTAAACAAAAATGATTTTCTGGTAAGGGGTACTTTGATGGAAAAAAATTCACAGGTGGAAAAAAGGTCATAAACCACTATACTATGTGGGCATAATAATACATATATAGGACAGTTGATTTAGAGGAGCAACACAACTAGAGAAGTTCCTGACATCCGTCATCAGTTGCCAGGCAGATTTCAGTGCAACAGGTTTTTACTGGGGAAAACTAAAGGGCCACACGAGTAGTCTGAAGAAGAGCACACACACACACACACACACACACACACACACACACACACACACACACACACACACACACACACACACACACACACACACGCGCGCGCGGACACAAACACACGCACACAATGAGAAATGAGAAATAACATGAACAATCAAAATAAAAAATCCTAGATACTAAAATAATACTAAATATTAAATTCATGGTAGCTACTAGAATCACCACCTGGAGAATAACGGGTTAACAATAATCTGTTATCTTGTCTTCCGGTGGTATTAGTGTCATTAGTATGTTTTCAGAATAATGAAGTTCACGTGAGGACACATCATGGTAAGTCAAAGACCTGATGCATTATTGTGTGGCTAAGGGCGCCATCTAGCGGCCGAGCTGAAGAACTGCATATGACAAAATTCGACCTATTTCCTTATTGTCATTATTAAGCTCTCAACAGCTTATCTTTAAGTTTTCAGCTCATTTCATTTTCAGTTATAACTAAACCCATGATGTCGCCGGATGTGGATGACGGCAGCTTTATTTTGAAAGCATGATCTGATGTGAATTGTTTCCCCAGCAGCTCGTAAGTGAAAGTAAAACTAGAAGCAGTTGAAGCGGCTCCTGAGAGAGAGACAGCAGCTACGCGGCGCCATGGCGGACCTCTCCACCGCCTACACACTGTGCCTGGTGGCGGCGGCCTGCTACATCAAAGGTAAGCTGCGCGAGGCTACCTGTCGTTTTTTATTTAAACATTAATACAACATGTCTGTCGATGTTTTGCCTCATACTGTACACACGAAATACAGCCACCTGAATGCACGCGCTGTGTCGCACACCTGTGGCCCGGTGCGCGCGCCCTCACGTAATGACGCGAATTCCGTGGACAACGTGGACTAACAGCTCGTTAATAACATGCGCATGTCGGTAATGGCAGATATGATGTTGTCTGTATGTATAGTGATATTAGAGAAAGCCCACCCCGAGAGCAACACGTCTGTCTATGAGTAGAACGTGATGTAAACAGACTGGCTCGTGTGTTTCTGTATATGTCCCTTCCGACTTGCCGTAGAGAGGAAAAGTCACTAGAGGGAAGCCGTTGGCTGAACGACATGTCTGATCCCCCGACTCCGTTTATTAAAGTATAGGTATATGTGCTTCTTTATCTGCCGAATTAAACATGACTTCCATTCGCGTAATATAAGGTGTTACGTTTCCTGTCTATTCACGTACTTTACACTTAAACAATGACGGTACATTTCCGAAGCGTTCAGCTCAGCAGCGCCCTCTGGTGGCCGAGACTAGTAACGCCCAGCATCAAGAGAGGAAACAAGTACTCGAGGTCTCAGTTCGGGTTTGATTCCTTCCGGCAATAATGCTTGTCATCATTGCCTCTGTAGTTTGTATTCATGTGACATAAACTACTGCAACATGCCTTATTTTACATGCATAGTAGATCAATTCCATAACAGATTATGGAAGGATATGGTGATGTTTTGTTGGTAAATATTAAGGGTTGAATTGATGCCTCTGAATAATATAAAATGCTATGGATTATATTATCAGAATAGAGTGTAATCTGACATATTACAGCTCGCTGTGTTTTTATATATTGTTGTTGTTCATGTCTTGTTGCTGCGGTCCACAGCGTGCAGCAGCAGCAGCTGTGCGGTGTTGGAGTGCTGGTTCGTGCGGGAGCAGACGGGTCGAGGAGGTTTGTCTGCAACTTCGAGCCATGAGACGTCGCTGCTGCACATCAGAACCGACCGCCACGCCGCAGAGAGCCGGCCGGCTCCCCCCGACAGCCCCCCCGACAGGGTCTACTTTATCACCGGTCAGTCCAAACCGGCACGCGGAGAGGGAGTGTGCCTTGTGTATACACTGGGTGTAATGCAGCATGTGTGTGTGTGTGTAGGTTCATGTGTGTGTAGGTGTTTGTGTGTTTAGGTGTGTGTAGGTTCATGTGTGTAGGTTTGTGTGTGTGTGTGTGTTTGTGTAGGGAGTGTGCCTTGTGTCTACACTGGGTGTAATCCAGCGTGTTTGTAGGTTCATGTGTGTGTAGGTTCGTGTGTGTGTGTGTAGGTGTGTGTTTCTGTCGGTGTGTTTGTGTGTGTGCACTATTCCCTAGATGGCGCCTAGATGGCGCCTCGGTGTCTTGGTGCGCGATTCTTGCACCTTCCGCCAAAAAAAGTTCCTCGTTTGTTTGTGAAAACATTCTTTGGCAATAAACCTGTTTCTGATTCTGATTCTGATTCTGATTCAATAGAAATGGAGAGCAATCCCCTAATTCCCTAGCTATGTATTCTCTCCATCCTATACTTTTCTTTACTTATTTTTCTTGTTTTGTATTGCATCAATAATACAGATATATGGGTTTAATGGTCCTTAATTCCAAAAATTTTTTTTTTTTCAGGCTTAAAACTTGTGTTTCTCAGCCAGGTATTCCGTAATTGATTCAGAAACGGGGAAAACTAATGAAATGAAAACCTTTTGGACCCGACCTAGTATTCATCTCCCTCCTGATGTCCTGATGTCGTTCCGTTGAGGCAGAGTGAGCATGTGATCCACATGTGACCCGTCTCACTCCTCTCCTCAGACCCATCTGCCACGCTGTGCCACCGCTCTCTCACGCCCCCTAGCGGCTCGGTGGAGAAGCCCCGCTGTGAGATCATCCCCTTCCTGCCACACCTCTCCGCCCTCAAATGGGTCGCTCCCCTCACAGACTCCGCCTCCAGCCCCATTTACCTGCAGGCCGATTGGTTCTCCACCAGCCTCCAGGGCCTCGACGGACAGCTGGCCGTGTCCACCATCACGCGTGCTGCCACGGCAACCACAGAGCACGACGGTAACGACGACCTGTCGCCCTCGCGGTCCGACACGCGAGACGCGCACGTGTAACCGGCGCGGCGCTCTGTCTCCTCAGCGGTCCTGAGCGTGACCAGCACGACCGTCTCGGTGCGGTCCAGACTCGGGGAACCGGTGCTGCTGGATTGCGGCTTCTGGGTCGACCCGTCCTCGCCGCTGTCCGGCTCCGGCTTCGCCGTGGAGTGGCGCTACCAGTTCAGAGGCGACGGCCGCTTGGTTCTGGCCTACGACGGCAAAGCGGACCGCGTGACCGAAGCCCGGGGGGAGGAAGGGGCCACGCTGGACTTCGAGGCCCTGCACCGGAGAGGGAACGCGTCCCTGATGCTGCCCAAGGCCGAGCTGCGCCACTCTGGGCTGTACATCTGCACGGTGTACCTGCCGTACCTCGTGGCCCAGGTGACGGTGGAGCTGGAGGTGGTCGGTGAGCCGTCAGTTTATATCTGATGTCAGAAACATTATTCCGGGCACTTAAACTCCAGAAGAGCCCGGATTTGTCGTTCACTTTTTTTCTTCCCCTCTTCTCCCCAGAACCCCCGTCCCTCTCCATCCACCCGTCCCCGCTGCCGCTCGCTGTTGCCGGGCAGACTCTGGCGGTCCAGTGTGACGCGTCGGGCTTCGCCCCGCTCTCCCTGGAGCTGAGCTGGGAGTTTAAAGGCAGCGACGGGGAGGCCAGGCCTCTGGGGCCGGGCAGCGTGACGGGCCACCGGCAGGCCTGGGACGGGACCTACAGCCAGAGCAGCCGGCTGGAGCTCGACCCGGCGGCACTGGGCCCGGGAGGGGAGGTCACCTGCGTGGCCGGCCACCTCGGAGGCCCGCGGCGGGCCAGCGTGACCCTCAACGTCGTCGGTAAGGCTGAAGAACTTGAGCGAAGTGGAGGACCGGAGGGATTGTTCTGCTCATCGGCGGACATGGTGGAATTAGAAAGGGCTCCAATGTAAAACTGACCCGATACTATTTGGGATTTTGGTGATTCTAATATACTTTATGTTGCGTTCTCCTGGTTTTAAAGGAAGCGCCTCAGTCATGTGAGGGTCAACGTGTGAGATCTGGACATTTCAGTGTGGAACATTATACAGTTACCAATGGAAGCATGGAGACGTAAAAAAAGGAAGGAAAAGATAAACAAACACATTAAATCAGAAGAATTCAAGCAGAAATTATATATACTGTATATATACAGGACTGTCTCAGAAAATTAGAATATTGTGATGAAGTTCTTTATTTTCTGTAATGCAATTAAAAAAACAAAAATGTCATGCATTCTGGATTCATTACAAATCAACTGAAATATTGCAAGCCTTTTATTCTGATTTATTGCTGATTATGGCTTACAGCTTAAGAAAACTCAAATATCCTATCTCTAAATATTAGAATATCATGAAAAAGTATACTAGTAGGGTATTAAACAAATCACTTGAATTGTCTAATTAACTCGGTTTCCTGAGCCTTGACAAACACTCAGCTGTTATAAATCTTTTTTTTTACTTGGTCTGAGGAAATATTAAAATTTTATGAGATAGGATTTTAGAGTTTTCTTAAGCTGTAAGCCATAATCAGCAATATAAAAAAAAAAAAAAGGCTTGCAATATTTCAGTTGATTTGTAATGAATCCAGAATGCATGACGTTTTTGTTTTTTTAATTGCATTACAGAAAATAAAGAACTTTATCACAATATTCTAATTTTCTGAGACAGTCCTGTATATACATATATATATATATATATATGTATTTGACACATCTGCTATATGTGATGGCAGATGGATTATGTAACTGTGTGTAGGTGTGTGTAGGTATGTGTGTTTGTGTGTAGGTGTAAGTTTGTGTGTGTGTGTGTAGGTGTAAGTGTGTGTGTTTGTGTGTGTGTGGGGGGGGATGTGCAAGTGTGTGTGTGTGGATGTTTGTGTGTGTCGGTGTAAGTGTATGTGTGTGTAGGTGTAAGTGTGTTTATGTAGGTGCGTATGTAGTAATAATATAATTCTAATAAACAGCCCAATATATTACATTTAACCACATTAAGGATTAAAGATGGAACATAAAAAACACATGAAATCAGTGGGATGCACGCATAAATTATATATCATATTATATTTGACACGTGCTATATGTGGTGGCAGGTGTATTCTGTAACTCTTCAAATGACCCTTAGGGGTCAGCTCGCCCTCCATTGAGGACTCCATGGCGATGGTGGGCGTGGCCCTGGCGCTCTACGGCCTCATCCAGTTGGTCTCGTGGAGCTTCAGCAGCTCAGGTAACGAATCCTCCCCGAAGAAGGCTTCACTGACTAATATAAAATACATCATAAATCTGCACCTGATTAATTATTAAAATGGCCAGACAGTTTGATGCCGTCGCCCCATTTGAGTTCAAACAGATCCAACCGCTCAGCATTCCTATATTTGACTTTTCATCTTTTCCCAGGCGAGGCCGTCCCACAAGGCAAGGTGAGGTTCACAGAGTGTGTAGTTCTGAAGGTCTTTGTTATCACCCTGCAGCCGAGCCCTGGGGGTCTGGCGTCTCTCCTTCCAGTCATAACTCTCCACCTCCTCCTCTTCCAGAAGGACGAGTGAAGGAGGGGAACTGAAGCGTGACCTGAACCTCATGTCTGTTGGTATCTGGGACGTGGCTCCAGAAGAGACCCTCCTCCTCTTCAGTCAGCGGGCAGCAGGTCCGTCTCTCAATCAGGGGGTTGGCGGTTCAACCCCCGCCCTCATCCACGTGTCCTTGAGCAAGACACTTCACCCTGAGTTGCTCCCTGTAGCTGTGTCTACGGTGTATGGATGTAAAATGGTGCTTTGGATAAAGCTCAACATTAATTTCATGTATTTTTATTTAAAGCTATCGTGGTAAATCTTCCACAACTTAAAATGTATTTTTCACAGGTTCTGCCGGGGTATCGGTGAGAGGGATTATTATTTTGTGATATTTCTTTCACTCTAAAGCAAAACAGCTGTTCTATCTTATCGGTCTCCAGACTGAATCTTGTAGAGGTGCCAGAAACCTCGAGGAATTTTGAAATAGTTTTGATAAATCAGATGTTAGTGCTTCCATATGATACTGTTGATCCAGGACAGTAAACTTAATATTACATTAAACTGTCCAAACAAAGACAATACTGTTTGTGTAAATATAGAAACAATAATGTATATATATATATTCTGAGGTTTTTGTTACGTGTGTGTTCCTGGGATAATTAATTAAACTCATAATCAAATTATATGATGTGTTAGATCCAACATTAATAATTTATATAACTTTAATATCGGTTTTAATCCGCTGTTATATTGGTTTTAATGCACTTCCTGGATATTAAAAAATACAAATAAAAAAGGCCCAATCCCCTCCACCCTCACTGACTCACTGACTAAGAGGGGAACCGGGGCGCCCTCCCGGAGCCAGACCCAGGAGGGGAGCTCGCCGGTGGCCAGGCCTTCGCCTATGGGGCCCATCCACAGGGACCGGCATCGGGGTCGGGTGCCATGTCGACCGGGCGGGGGTCGCACCAGTATCCCTGGAAGAGGCCGCTAAGGTTGTCAAGAAGCTACTTGTCGGCGCTGGGGGGACGAGATCCGCCCAGAGAGGCTGAAGACGCTGGACACTGTGGACTGTCTTGGCTGAGGGTCAGAGACATGAGGGTCAGGAACATGAGGGTCAGGGACATGAGGGTCAGAGGCATGAGGGTCAGAGACATGAGGGTCAGGGACATGGGGGTCAGGAACATGAGGGTCAGAGACATGAGGGTCAGGGACATGAGGGTCAGAGACATGAGGGTCAGGGACATGAGGGTCAGAGGCATGAGGGTCAGGAACATGAGGGTCAGGGACATGAGGGTCAGAGGCATGAGGGTCAGAGACATGAGGGTCAGGGACATGGGGGTCAGGAACATGAGGGTCAGAGACATGAGGGTCAGGGACATGAGGGTCAGAGGCATGAGGGTCAGAGACATGAGGGTCAGGGACATGAGGGTCAGAGGCATGAGGGTCAGAGACATGAGGGTCAGGGACATGAGGGTCAGAGACATGAGGGTCAGAGACATGAGGGTCAGGGACATGAGGATGAGGGTCAGAGGCATGAGGGTCAGAGACATGAGGGTCAGGGACATGGGGGTCAGGAACATGAGGGTCAGAGACATGAGGGTCAGGGACATGAGGGTCAGAGGCATGAGGGTCAGAGACATGAGGGTCAGGGACATGAGGGTCAGAGACATGAGGGTCAGGGACATGAGGATGAGGGACATGAGGGTCAGGGACATGAGGGTCAGAGACATGAGGGTCAGGAACATGGGGGTCAGGGACATGAGAGTCAGGGACATGAGGGTCAGAAACATGGGGGTCAGAAACATGAGGGTCAGGAACATGAGGGTCAGGGACATGAGGGTCAGGATCATGAGGGTCAGAGACATGGGGGTCAGGGACATGAGGGTCAGGGACATGGGGGTCAGAGACATGAGGGTCAGGAACATGAGGGTCAGAGACATGGGGGTCAGAGACATGAGGGTCAGGAACATGAGGGTCAGAGACATGAGGGTCAGAGACATGAGGGTCAGGAACATGAGGGTCAGAGACATGAGGACAGAGACATGAGGACAGAGACATGAGGGACAGGAACATGAGGGTCAGGAACATTAGGGTCAGAGACATGAGGGTCAGGAACATGAGGGTCAGAGACATGGGGGTCAGAGACATGGGGGTCAGGGACATGAGGGTCAGGGACATGAGGGTCAGAGACATGAGGTCAGAGACATGGGGTCAGAGACATGAGGGTCAGGAACATGAGGTCAGAGACATGGGGTCAGAGACATGAGGGTCAGAGACATGAGGGTCAGAGACATGAGGTCAGAGACATGAGGGTCAGAGACATGGGGGTCAGAGACATGAGGGTCAGAGACATGAGGGTCAGGGACATGAGGGTCAGAGACATGAGGGTCAGGGACATGAGGGTCAGAGACATGGGGGTCAGGGACATGAGGTCGGGGACATGAGGGTCAGGGACATGAGGGTCAGAGACATGAGGGTCAGGGACATGGGGTCAGAGACATGAGGGTCAGGGACATGAGGGTCAGAGACATGAGGGTCAGAGATATGAGGGGCAGAGACATGAGGGTCAGGACATGGGGTCAGAGGCATGAGGGTCAGAGACATGAGGATGAGGGACATGAGGGTCAGAGACATGGGGGTCAGGGACATGAGGGTCAGAGACATGAGGACAGAGACATGAGGACAGAGACATGAGGACAGAGACATGAGGACAGAGACATGAGGACAGAGACATGAGGTCAGAGACATGAGGGTCAGAGACATGAGGGTCAGGGACATGAGGGTCAGAGACATGAGGGTCAGAGACATGAGGGTCAGAGACATGAGGACAGAGACATGAGGGTCAGAGACATGAGGGTCAGAGACATGAGGGTCAGAGACATGAGGTCAGAGACACATGAGGTCAGAGACATGGGGGTCAGAGACATGAGGGTCAGGGACATGAGGGTCAGAGACATGGGGGTCAGGGACATGAGGGTCAGAGACATGAGGGTCAGGGACATGAGGGTCAGAGGCATGAGGGTCAGAGACATGAGGGTCAGGGACATGAGGGTCAGGGACATGAGGGTCAGGAACATGAGGGTCAGAGACATGAGGGTCAGAGACATGAGGGTCAGAGACATGAGGGTCAGAGACATGAGGGTCAGGAACATGAGGGTCAGAGACATGGGGGTCAGAGACATGAGGGTCAGGAACATGAGGGTCAGAGACATGAGGGTCAGAGACATGGGGGTCAGAGACATGAGGGTCAGAGACATGAGGGTCAGGAACATGAGGGTCAGAGACATGGGGGTCAGGGACATGGGGGTCAGAGACATGAGGGTCAGGGACATGAGGGTCAGAGACATGGGGGTCAGGGACATGAGGGTCAGAGACATGAGGGTCAGGGACATGAGGGTCAGAGACATGAGGGTCAGAGACATGAGGGTCAGGGACATGGGGGTCAAGGACATGAGGGTCAGAGACATGGGGGTCAGGGACATGAGGGTCAGAGACATGAGGGTCAGAGACATGAGGGTCAGGGACATGGGGGTCAGAGACATGGGGGTCAGGGACATGGGGTCAGAGACATGAGGGTCAGGGACATGAGGGTCAGAGACATGGGGGTCAGGGACATGAGGGTCAGAGACATGAGGGTCAGAGACATAAGGGTCAGGGACATGAGGGTCAGAGACATGGGGGTCAGGGACATGAGGGTCAGAGACATGGGGGTCAGGGACATGAGGGTCAGGGACATGAGGGTCAGAGACATGGGGGTCAGAGACATGAGGGTCAGGGACATGAGGGTCAGAGACATGGGGGTCAGGAACATGAGGGTGAGGGACATGAGGGTCAGAGACATGGGGGTCAGAGACATGAGGGTCAGGGACATGAGGGTCAGAGACATGGGGGTCAGGGACATGAGGGTGAGGGACATGAGGGTCAGAGACGTGAGGGACATGAGGGTCAGGGACATGAGGGTCAGGAACATGAGGGTCAGAGACATGAGGGTCAGAGACATGGGGGTCAGGGACATGGGGGTCAGAGACATGGGGGTCAGGGACATGGGGGTCAGGGACATGAGGGTCAGAGACATGAGGGTCAGAGACATGGGGGTCAGAGACATGGGGGTCAGGGACATGAGGGTCAGGGACATGAGGGTCAGGGACATGGGGGTCAGAGACATGAGGGTCAGAGACATGGGGGTCAGAGACATGAGGGTCAGAGACATGAGGGTCAGGGACATGGGGGTCAGAGACATGAGGGTCAGAGACATGGGGTCACAGACATGGGGGTCAGGAACATGGGGGTCAGAGACATGAGGGTCAGGGACATGGGGGTCACAGACATGGGGGTCAGGGACATGAGGGTCAGGAACATGGGGGTCAGAGACATGAGGGTCACAGACATGGGGGTCAGGAACATGGGGGTCAGAGACATGAGGGTCAGGGACATGGGGGTCACAGACATGGGGGTCAGGGACATGAGGGTCAGGGACATGAGGGTCACAGACATGGGGGTCAGGGACATGAGGGTCAGGAACATGGGGGTCAGAGACATGGGGGTCACAGACATGGGGGTCAGAGACATGGGGGTCAGGGACATGGGGGTCAGGGACATGGGGGTCAGGGACATGAGGGTCAGGGACATGAGGGTCACAGACATGAGGGTCAGGGACATGAGGGTCAGAGACATGAGGGTCAGAGACATGAGGGTCAGAGACATGAGGGTCAGAGACATGGGGGTCAGGGACATGAGGGTCACAGACATGGGGGTCAGAGACATGAGGGTCAGAGACATGAGAGTCAGGGACATGGGGGTCAGGGACATGAGGGTCAGGAACATGGGGGTCAGGAACATGGGGGTCACAGACATGGGGGTCAGGAACAGTGCCCATGGACTGGCATACCATTTTTAAAAAGGGGGACCGGAGAGTGTGCTCGAACTATGGTGGTATGATATCACACTACTCAGCCTCCCGGGGAAAGCTTATGCCAACCAGGGTGCTGGAGAGGAGGCTCCGACCATTGGTCCAACCTTCAAGACCAGCAGAGCGGATTTCCGTGGCCTCCGGCATTCACTGGGGTCAACGTTCCAACCCTCACCGATGGTCACGAACTTTGGGTAGTGACCGAAAGAACGAGGTTCCTCCGTAGGGTGGCCGGGCTCAGCCTTAGAGAGAGGGTAAGGAGCCCGGGCATCAGGAGGGAGCTTGGAGTCGAGCTGCGACTCCTTCGCGTCGAAAGGAGTCAGCTGAGGTGGTTCGGGCCTCCTGGACGCCTCCCTTTAGAGGTTTTACAGGCGTCCATCTGGGAGGAGACCCCGGGGAAGACCCAGGACACGCTGGAGGGACTACATCTCCCAGCTGGCCTGGGAACGCCTCGGGATCCCCCAGAGTGAGCGGGAACGTGTTGCAGGTGAGAGGGGAGTCTGGGTCAGCCCGCTTATGTTTTTACACAGATTTATTGATCAAATCAAATTTAGTTTTGTAATTTAAACTGTTTTGACCAAAACGAGTAAATAGATCAATTGTAATAAAGTCTCATTTCGTGAGAAAAGAGCCTGAAGATGTTGAATTCAGGGAATAAAAAGTATAAAATAAATACCCACAATAGTACACAATATTTCTGTACGTTGTCATGGTCACGGGGTATGCTGTCCCACTCACATTTACATAATTTCAAGCCCCTCACAGCCTCTCACACTCAATCATTGAACAGATGACGTCAGTAAGTCCCTGAGGGTTCAGGGGTTGAGGATCTAGGGGGATCTGGGATTGGGCCAACACGTCGATGGTACTCAACGGCGGCCCGTCAGCCAATGACGAACGACTTTACTGGCCGTCCGCCATCCACGAGCCAATCACAGCCGTTGGTGCTGGTGCGACTTTAGCGGGTACACTTTCGACCAGACTTGCGATTTCGAGTCAACGGCAGACCGAAGTTGATGAGCTTTGTTTTGGTCGAAAGAAAGTCTGTCGGATGAATACATCTGTTTTTTAGTAGTACCGTGGATTTGTTTGTCTAGTGACGTCGGCTTGTGTCCTAAACAACAACACGCCGGCTCTCCTTCCGGCTCGATTTTTCTTACTTCGCGCACTTAACGCCACTTGTCACAATGCTAACTAACTAGCTCGCTAATGCTAACCAACGTTAGCCGAACCGAACACAGCATTTAAATGGTGTATTGAGGCGACGTGCTATCTTTCCCCCCGCTGCCACGTCCAACGGCCTGTAAACAAGAGGTAAGGTGTGTGTGAGCGGGCTGTTTGTGTTGTGGGGCCAACGGGTATTTCTGAGTGATCGCTTTCTGTCTGTTGGCCGTCTGTAACCGAGCTAACCGTCCGCGCGTCATGCGTCCGTCGCGTCGCTGTTCTCGATCACTGCTGCTCGCCTGACTGTCATGAGTCACACACAACGCTGCGTTAACGAGTCCAGAGTCGTGGCTAAATTCACAAACGTGTGTCCTGTGTGTTGTACTGTGTGTGTGAAGTAGCCTATAGCTACACCTGTCGAGAGGAAAGGGAGGGAGAACCTCACACGGACTGGGACCGGTAACAGCAAGTCCGGAGCCCCTGAAGACTCGTCGTCAACACTCTGACGAGGCGAGTCACACAAGTTGTCTTTCTTTTGTTTCACGTCACAAACGCCAAAAACCCCCCTGCATGTCCCTTCTGGTTCTCCGTACTTGCCCCACACCGACCACTAAAGTTACTCTCCAAGTGGTCTCGCGCAGTTCCGTGTTTACAATGACGTGACCTCTGAGGAGACGAGAGGCATGCATTACTACATAGTGCTTAATAGAATAATTAGACCGGGTGGTCGCAGTTTTAACGTCGTCAAGTTGGCACTTGGTACTTTATTTTACTAAAATATTGAAATACTTGTATAAGTGTTTCCATTTAATGCTGCTTTATAATGCCTCTACATGTTGGAAGCCAATATTGTTCTTACTACTTCACTACATGTTATGATATATACCTTTATTTGTCCCACAGTGGGGACATTTCAAAAATCACAGCAGCGGTGCACATCAGAGCATCAAAATAAATATAAAACACAAAACTAAATACTAAATACTAATACTAAATATACAGGGGAAAAACAAAGTAAAGTGCTGAGTTTGCCAGGATCTCAGTCTTGGGCTTCTTTAGTTACCGGCTTATTTAGATTATTAATACAAAGTATACGTACATCACATATACAACACCCGCCTCACCCGCAAAGCGACCTCGATTGTGAGTGACCCCTGCCACCCCTCACACGGTCTCTTCAGCCTCCTGCCCTCTGGGAGGAGATACCGGAGCCTCCGGGCTCACACCGCCAGGCTGTCCAACAGCTTCATCCACCAGGCGGTCAGGAAGCTGAACTCTCTCCCCATCCTCCCACTCCGTCCTCTCTCAGACTCACATGTCTGAATGCTGCTAGCACAATTTATGTTGTCTATATGTTTACATGTTTTTTACTATTTTTGCACTTTATGTTGTCTATGCACTTTATGCTGTCTATATGTTTACATGTTTTTTACTATTTTTGCACTCTATGTTGTCTATATGTTGCACAATTCACTTTATGTTGGACAGAAGAGAAACGCAATTTCGATTTTCTGTATGTTTGCACATATGGAAAATTGACAAATAAAACTGACTTTGACTTTGACTTTGACGTCAGTCATCTGTTGTTAAACTCAACACGTTCCTCGCTGCATGTTTCATATTGCTTGATCCTCAACATCCTTGTGTTTATTTGACGTATCGTACCGTCAGTTGCCCTGATCGGCGTTCTCCGTGTTTTTATTGTTGTCTGAGAGCAGAAACCGACCGGCGTTTTGGATGGCCGTGGCTCCCGCTTCGATGGCCGATAAGATTATCGTCCTCGACGATGACGACGACGAAGAGGAGAGTCCTCGACCCTCCTGCTCTGCCTACGCCTCGCCCGCTCGTCAACAAGCCAAGAAGTTCTTTCCACTCCGAGCTCCGCAGCCCGCCCCCACCCACATCACCCAGTCGCCTTTTGCCTCCACCAAGAAGCACACGCATGTGCTGCAGGCGGAGAACCAGAGGCTGTTCACCGAGGTGAGCGCAGTCACGACTCGAGGTTTCATTGGCCATCTGTGTCCAGAGCCGTTGGAACTGTAGTGCAGGGCTCTCCGGGTCAACGGTTTAGAAATAACACGATAATAAGAGAGAAAAAATACAAAATCTAAAAGAATACACTATCCTGAAGGTGGTAATATGTACTAGAACAAGATACCTAGAGTTTTGGATACAGTATATTATGGTTCAGGGGCACAACTGACACAACATCTGTTCCCTCAGTGTGAATAACTGTTGGCTTTCTGCTATAACAGTGGTACAGCTCTAGACACGTATACATGTCCACTATGTTAGCCTTTAAGTGGGAGCTGTGTTTATGTCTCTTCTTGGTGATATTGTATGAATTGAGAAGGAATATACACGCTGGAGCGGAAACCTCCCTTTTCATTTCATTGATCTCTGTACCTCATGATATCTTTGTACTTCAATTCAGTTTATTTTGTATAGCTCAATATTACAAATTCACCTCAGAGGGCTTTACAATCTGTACACATAGACATCCCTGACCTTTGACCTCACTTCAGATCAGGAACAACTCCCAAAAAATAGAAAAAAACCTTTCAGGGGGGAAAAAGGGAAGAACCCTTCAGGAGAGAACAGAGGAGGATCGCTGTCCAGGATGGAGAGAACAATAGATGTCATGTGACCAGATGAACAATAGATGTCATGTGACCAGATGAACAATAGATGTCATGTGACCAGATGAACAATAGATGTCATGTGACCAGATGAACAATAGATGTCATGTGACCAGATGAACAATAGATGTCAGGTGACCAGATGAACAGTAGATGTCATGTGACCAGATGAACAATAGATGTCATGTGACCAGACGTTTGGAGACATGCAGCCTCCATTGTAACCATTGAGGATAAGTATGAATCCCAGAGAGTTGTAATCATATTGACACGTTGCATTTCTTTAAATTGTGTGTGAACTGGAACACACCTGAAGGACCAGGCGCTGCTGAACCTGTTCTCATTCACCTTTTTACACTTTGTAAAACTGACGGCATACGGAATGCGATCACGCATCAGACGCCAAAGGAAAGTCCTGCGGTGACTTGTTAACTCAAACACCTGTTGAGTCAGATGTTGTAAAACTGATTCTAATCACAGAACATGAGACCACCAGACATTTTGATGCCGTTATTAAAAATGAAGTAAGTTTCAAGCTCGCTTCCTTGTCTGGACGGCGGGGCTAAATGAAAGTATCTCCGTGTCCCTCCTCTGTCGCCTCCTCATCACTCGTGTGTCCTCCTCTCCTTCCTCCTAGTTCGTGGACCACTGCGCCACCATAACCCAGGACTGCCCAGAGGTGTTGGACTTCCTCCGAACCAAGCACGCCAAGTCCTCCCCGGAGTACCTCTCGTCCGTGGAGTTCAGGAACACCGTGGGCCGCTGTTTGACTCACACTCAGGCCAAGCGCTCCAAAGCCTACGTCTACATCAGTGAACTTTGCACGGCGCTCCGGCAGCACGCCGTGAAGCGGCGCCAGACCCTCACCAAGGTCGAGCCCGGCGCTTCTACCTCAGCATCAGGTTTCGCCCGGTGTAACTCCGACTTGCCCGAAGGGGAAGGCGCGGGTAACGGTCCGATGAACGAGGGCGACAATCAGCCGGAGGTGGAGAAGAAGGCAAAGAGGGCGTCCAAGAGACAGGTGAGTGAGGAACAGGTGGGGGTGGTGAGCGGGGTTTATTAGCCCTAAACGTCACTAACACGGTGCCTAAACGTCCTTCGTGGGTTCACGTTCATGTGTTTGATGAATCATGAACTAATATAATGATACTGTATACCAAATGAAATGGAACATTCTGACCTATGAACCTATGTACTCGATGGTTTTTTGGAGGATTAAAAGTTCTGTCGGTCTGATTTTTATTCCCAAAGGCTCTCGATTTAAAGGAGTGTTCTTCGGCTAAAATCATTTTGAGAATGTAATTATATATGCGCCAGTATTTCATGATGATCTGAGGGCACGGAGCAGTATTTTGGTTTATTTAGTGCAGGGGTGCTCAATACGTCGATCGCGACCTACCAGTCGATCGCGGCGTCGTATTGGTAGATCGCATGACATTAAAATAAATTGCCCCGCCCCCCTGTAATTTTCTCTATAACGCCAGATTACAGCAGAAGTAATTTAAGGTCCTTTTCTTTAAGACGTCTTTGTTCTTTTATTAAACTAAACGTCTGTTATTGATCGTCTCCACAGCAGCATGTCATTCTGTCTCTACGTGTCGCGTTAACACTTCTCGGCTCGCCGTCTCGCGCGGATCATTTTGACTTGGTCATTTTATAAGAAGCTCGCATGATGAAAACGTGTGAGCACCCCTGATTTAGTGCGTGTTGCTGCTGTGTGTGGATGTATTGAACACCATTAGTGATCTAAAAGTGAAATAAATAGTGTGTTACATAAGAAAAAGGCAATATCAAACACACACCAGCAACGCTCCAGTTGAAGTTTTGAGTGAACTGTTCGTACTAAAACCTCTAAATCAGTGAAGACTTGCAGAGAGACTGTTAACACGTTGTGTTGGATAGGAAAGCGTTCAGCTGCGCCATTTTAGGGAAATATGCATCCTGGAAATTGTGTTCCGTCATAAATAACTTTAAACCAGCAACACGTTTACTGCTATGTGAACAGCTGAACTTACCTTTACGTTAAACACTAACATGATGCACATAGCCCTCGTTGTGATGAACGGCTTGGGCTTCTGACCTTTTAAATAAAAATAGTTGAGACTAATAGTTAGAAATGTTCTGCGAAAAAGATCCGGTTAGAGGGCATAAAGGTACCGATGATAAACGAGGTTAATGAGGTCAAGGACATTGAGGTGGTGAATAAAGTTGTTATAAAAGGATGACGGTTAAACCACCTGACCGGGGTAAGTGTTTGTAAGGATGGGTTGGTCCATTCCTCCAGTTCTCTGCAGTAAAAGCGTTTGAGATGTTTTTATAATTGTTTTTAATGGACAGACGAAGATGTTCATGTTCATCAGGGTTGATTTGATGCTGTTCGTACCTCGTGACGGTGTCGAGAGAACCCATGAACCCATTCTTCTCTTGCCTTTCATCCCGACGTTCGGCCTGCTGCAGCCGTCTGGAACACGCCTAACCGCCACGCCTGTTCTCTCAGATCGCGTACCTGGAGAACCTGCTGAAGGTGTACAACGACGAGATCTCCCGCCTGCAGCAGACCGAGCTGAACATGGACGACATGGGAGCCGAGGACTCCATCTACATCCAGGAACACCGGCTGAAGCGCAAGGTGGGCCTGGCGTCTGATTGGGTCTGACGTCTGATTGGACCTGGCGTCTGATTGGGCCTGGGGCTCCACTGGTTATGAACCCCGTTGGGCCAGGGCGTGTGACCACTACTCACACCTCTTTGTGTCTGTCCTCCCCCTCGTTCCTCCCAGATGATGAAGATCTATGAGACGCTGTGTGAACTGAAGAACTGCAGCACGCTGACGGGCCGCGTCATCGAGCAGAGGCTCTCCTACACCGGCACTCGCTACCCGGAGATCAACAGGAAGGTGAGCGGCCGGCCGGTCCCGGAGAGCCACTGTGTGTTCTGGTGGTTTTATCTTCAGCCCGGCTCCCGGAGCAGATATTGGTCGTGACCTCTGACCCTCTCAGGCATATCTAAAGCTCCGGAGTATTTATTTAATTTGAGCTGACCCTCTAGCACTGACCCCAGGTTGGGCCGACCAGCTACCACGTTCCACCAGTGGCGTGCCGTGGGCCTGGGGCCTGGGCCTTCAGTGAGGTCCTACACAGTCCCACCCGAATTAATCCACCTCTCTTTACATCATTATGATGCCATAGTTAGACAGAGACGCAGGATAACCAGGCGTTGCGTCACCTTGAAATTGACATTTTTATTCAGAGAATTGCAGGGGAAGAGTACAATACAGTACAGTTCAACTAATAGGAAAGAACATAGTCGAGTGCAACAGAGTTATATTAATATTCTTCTTCTATCCATTTCTGGTCCACAAACTTTGAGCTTTAAGTCCAACTTTTTTTGACAGTGTGTTCACTAAACAGCGCATTGTCACCAGAGCAGTTTCACCGTGATGATGAAGATGAAAGTTCCTGTTTACCCAAACACATGACACAATAATGAGTCT
Organism: Pseudoliparis swirei; assembly: GCF_029220125.1. Lineage (NCBI taxonomy): Eukaryota > Metazoa > Chordata > Actinopteri > Perciformes > Liparidae > Pseudoliparis > Pseudoliparis swirei. The sequence goes on from NC_079388.1 coordinate 2,169,040, forward strand.
TTTCAATATTTCCCTATTTTTCTTCACCTTTTCATTGTGCAGATCGGTTGCCCTGCGCGCTTGTTCGTTGATCTGTAGATCCGCTCCGTGTCCCCAAAAGTTTTCAAAGCACCGTTGCTTGTAGGTGCCGAGCCGTACTTTGGTGTCTCGTTGCTGCCTCGGTTAGACAACTCAAGTTTGCAAAGCCAGTGTGGCTCCCAACACCAAATCGATCACTTGCAACAGGCATTCCCAGCAGTCCGGTGTGCAGAGCGTCTCGGAGCCTGTGAGCCGTTGATATCGCTCGTAGTTGGAACTTTGAAAGTGGCGAACGAACCTCTTCCCCGCCTGTGACGGGCTTTGTAGCGTCGGCGTCGGTCTTAAAGTTCGTCTTGAGAATGCCGTTATAATTATATCCTCGACCAAATCCATATCTTCTCCTCCTTCCGCCATTGTGGGTTGAAAAAACAGCTTAGTAGTATGCAAATTAATTCGTTTATCAAATTCAGTTTCCTAGTTCTGAGGTTCTGCATATACCTGCCCATAGGCCCCGCCTCTCAATATTGGTAATCCAATCAAAAGACGTGCACGCCCTCCGCCTGCTCGCTGCTCCTGTGCCGGTTCCGGGGCCAGCTAGCTGGCCTTCAGGAGCCAACTCTAAAGCTGATTGGTTGACACGAAATTGTCATTCCCATTCACTTGAAGCTACCAGCGCCCGCAATGTTGATTCTGAAGGCCTAAGGGCAGATTTTAGCCCCCTGGCAACACACGATGGCTGAATATGATTGGATAAAAGATCTAACATAAAGACCAGCCCTCCAAATCTCAACCTGGGGCTGGAAGCAGTGCAACCAAGAGGAACGCTATGAAATGAAGAGTATAACTCTTATTCTGGGGAATAATTGAATACATATTTGTGGGAACATTTATTTAAAAAAATATATATATTCTGATGATGTTTAGGCCAGCAGAGAAGGCCTTGCTGGCCCTGACGGCCCACCACTGCGTTCCACTCATGTTGGCATGAACAGGGTTATTCCTGCTTCAGACAGATTTTATTACTATGACTCTTTATATTTAGGTCTTCAAAAACATCGAAAGCACAATAACACAACAGAACATTACAGAACCTCAAAATGAGCCGAGTTGAACTTTCGTACAGGGTTCCTATGCTCATGGAAAACCTGGAAAAGTCTGTGAATTTGTAAATGGTTATTTCTAAGCCTGGAAAAGTCCTGGAGAAGAAAAAAAATCCCAAAAGTTTTGAAAAAGTCCTGGAAATGTTTTATATTCATATGTTCAATTATGGAGAATTTTTATATAATTAATAGGCTTTTAAAATAATGACGCTCAAACTATAAGCCGGCAGAAGCTCTTTCATACTTAACTGAAAAAACATACATGTTTGTTATTTTCCTCAAGTCATTGTCTCTCATCAGGGCTCCAGACTGCGACCAAATGGTCGCATTATGCGCCTAAAATTAGACACAGTGCGAGTAAAATTTTCATCAACTCGCGCATGCGCGACCAGTAAATTAGCAGATTTCTTTTTTTTGTTATTAAATATTTTTGTTGCTTACAAACTTGTTCTACACTTCAGCCCACTACAGTTAGCGATAATGCCTGAATGACTGGTTTGCTAACCGACATTAACTCCAGAAGAAGAAGAAAGGAGACGAAAACCGTTAACAACAACACCGTTAACAACAAAACCGTTAACAACAAACCGTTAACAACAAAACCGTTAACAACAACACCGTTAACAACAACACCGTTAGCGTAGCCGAGGTGAGTTCTACCGCTGGGGATGAACACACACTCTCTGTGACCGAGCACAGTGTGAGGAGGGCTCTGTTGAGGGTGAACACCAGGAAAGCTGCAGGTCCAGATGGCATATCTGGGCGAGTACTGAAGACCTGTGCTAACCAGCTAGCTCCAGTGTTCACCACAATATTCAACCTCTCCCTGGCTGAGTCCGTGGTCCCCGCCTGCTTCAAGAGATCCACTATTGTCCCTGTGCCCAAGAATGCTTCTCCAGCATGTATGAATGACTACCGACCGGTGGCCCTCACCTCGGTGGTCATGAAATGCTTTGAGAGGCTGATAAAGGACTACATCTGCACCTTCCTCCCTTCCTCCATGGACCCGCTGCAGTTTGCTTATCGCCCAAACAGATCCACGGATGATGCTGTCTCCCAGGTACTGCACACCACACTCTCTCATCTGGACAGCCAGAGGGGGGGGCTATGTGAGACTGCTGTTCATTGATTATAGTTCAGCTTTCAACACCATAGTCCCCTCCAGACTGGCCGGCAAGCTGATTGAGCTGGGACTGAACACCCGTCTGTGTGCCTGGATCCTGGACTTCCTGTCCGCCAGGCCACAGGTGGTCAGGGTGGGCAGACACACCTCAAATCCTCACCCTGAACACAGGATCCCCCAGGGTTGCGTCCTCAGCCCCTACTGTACTCCCTGTACACACATGACTGTGTGGCCAGGTTCAGCTCAACACCATCATCAAGTTTGCGGATGACACAGTGGTGGTGGGCCTGATCTCCGACAACGACGAGAAGGCCTACCTGGAGGAAGTTGCTGATCTGTCACTCTGGTGCCAGGACAACAGCCTCATCATGAATGTCACCAAAACTAAGGAGCTGATTGTGGACTTTAGGAGGGTACAACAACAGAGGACGTACTCACCACTGGGGATTAACGGGACTACTGTGGAGAGGGTGAGCGGGTATAAATACCTGGGAGTCCACATCACCGAGGATCTGACATGGTCAACAAACACAGACACTCTGGTGAGAAAGGCAAGGCAGCGCCTCTACCACCTCAGGCAGCTGAGGAAATTTAAAGTTTCCCAGAGGATCCTTCAGTCCTTCTACTCTGGAGCTGTAGAGAGCGTCCTGACAGGAAGCATCACAGCCTGGTTTGGCAACTGCTCCGCTCAGGACAGGAAGGCTCTGCAGAGAGTAGTGCGTTCGGCTGAACGCACTATTGAACTACACTCCCACCCTGCAGGACTTGTACACCAGGAGGTGCAGAACCAGAGCCGGCAGGATCATGAAGGATCCTCACCACCCCAACAACAGACTGTTTCAGCTGCTGCGGTCAGGCAGGCGCCTCCGTAGTCACGCTGCAAGAACAGAGAGACTGAGACGGAGTTTCTTTCCTCAGGCCATCAGGACTGTGAACTCCGACCTCACCAGGACCCCCACATAGACCCACACAACTGCCCCTCTTAGGCACACACACACACACACACACACACACACACACACTTACTGTAAATATTGTGTTGTTTTTTATTGTAAATAGTGTGTACTTGTTGCCCTTGCACATTCCTGCTGAGCATTGCCACTTTCATTTCACTGCACACCCTGTGTGTGTATGTGACAAATAAAACATCTTGAATCTTGAATCTTGAAACCGAAGAAGAAGGCAGGCCTGTGTGTGTGTGGGGGGGGGGGGGGGGGCTAATGTGTGAAAAGAGGCGCACCGCAACGGAGACGCAACGAGGCGGGGCAGAGTGAGAGGTCAGAGGGGATCCTCACCACCGAGCGGCGTCCCCGTCCCCCGAGTTGAATCTCTGGGTCAACTCAGCCGACTCTCACATGTCTGCCCCTATAGACTGATGCTCACGGTAAACACATTCGATCGGGAGCGCGCGAGGATTTTGATAAAGTTAGCGGAAGGATTTAAGTGACAACATCCGGTTTTGCAAAGTTAGCGGAAAGAACCACGTGAAACAACATCCGTTTATCAAAATAAGATGTCGACAAATCATACACGAACATATAAAAGTAAACAATGAACTGATGTATCTTTATAGATCATTTCTGAGATTTAGCTTAAATTATGCTAACATTTTTACTGGACCAAGGAAGAGTTTATAAAAATTAGTCAGACTTTTGTATGTTAAGAAAAGTCCTGTATATAGATTTCCCAAGAGTTCCAGGAAATGAATAATGCAGATGTGTTCCATACATATCTGAAATCTACAATAGCAATCAAACAATTTTAATGTATCAATTAGGACATTTTCAAAGTAAAGTCCTAAATGTTTAAAGAAATCGGTAATTTCTTTAATGTTTGAGTTGCTTTATATATGTATTTCCTCAGTCCTAGGCAATAATGCTACACAATAAATAGAATGCTTCAATCGACTCGGTGATCGGTATTATCGGTGATCGGCAGATACTGATTTCAGTGATCGGTGATCGGCACCAAAAACCTGATCGGTGCATCTCTAATCATAACATCATCAAACCCTAGATGGTATTGAAAAGAGAACGTGCTGCATAGTAATATTTATTTTTGATTCTGTTTCCTAAAAGAAACAGCTTTCTATGAATGCATTCAATCAATGGGTGGGGGGTGGTGAGAGTGTGCTCACCCGTGTGCACGCATCACGGCAGAACTTCGATGTCGGCGCGCGCATCGCTCTGTCACGCGAGCCGAGAATTGTTGACGGGGGGGGGGGGGTAGACGAAAATTACAGAGTGGCGGGTGGAGATTTTAACCTGTTATAATGGTAGGGGAAACACTGGAGTTGATAAGCGTGTCTTCTTGTCTGATCAATACACAACTGAGGTGCGTGAATGGACAGAGTGGCCAGCTGCTGATCACTCACTCAACAGTTCGACCTGCACGAACAGACGGTGCGCGCGTAGCGCGGCAACATTTTTTTTGGGGAGCACCGAAGACCCATTTTGACCCAGGAAAAACCCTGTGTGCGCCCCTAAATGTTCTGCTTGCGCCCCTAAAATTTTAAGTTAGGGGCCACTGTGCTCCTAGTAAAAAAAGTTAGTCTGGAGCCCTGCTCATTCATGAGTCATTTAAGGTTATTTACTGTATGCTTTAGAATCCTCATTGTTAGATTAAATACAACATCTTCTCACTTTTTCATGTTATACACTGAGATTTCACAAAATGTTTGGTCATGGACATTTGGTTGGAAGTCCTGGAACCTTGTTTACATTCATCATATCAATAGTTCCACATGTCAAAACCTCCCAGAGGAGCAAAGTGACATGAGGACGTGAGGTCCCGATCTCACCAGACGCCTCTCAACAACGCATCGCGAGCAAAACCGTTGATTCCCTACGGCGCCGCGCCCTTTAGACGCGTCTTTTAAACGGCGCGCGGCGCGTTTTTCAGGCGCGGTTAAAAGTTAAAATATACTCAACTTTAAGCGCGAGGCGCATACCGCTCATCAATGTCACACTCAGCCAAGGCAGCCAATAGGATCAAGCAGGAGGCCCAAGGCAGCCAATAGGATCAAGCGAGAGGCCCAAGGCAGCCAATAGGATCAAGCAGGAGGCCCAAGGCAGCCAATAGGATCAAGCGAGAGGCCCAAGGCAGCCAATAGGATCAAGCGAGAGGCCCAAGGCAGCCAATAGGATCAAGCAGGAGGCCCAAGGCAGCCAATAGGATCAAGCAGGAGGCCCAAGGCAGCCAATAGGATCAAGCAGGAGGCCCAAGGCAGCCAATAGGATCAAGCGAGGCTTTCCTTCCTGTTTTCCCGGCTGAGAACCTCATATTAGCGTTATTTAATAACGAAGAGCTTTATAATTCTAAATCTAAACACGACTCAAACTGACTCCTGCTCGGTCGGAAGTAAAACTGAAAGCCTCGCCATCGAGACACAATTGGCGGAATAGATGTTGGTCTCGTCTGGTGTGATCGCGCCCTACGTGTGTCGCCGGGCCACGGCCGGGTGATGTTGGGGGAACCGCTTCATCCCTCCCCCTCCTTCCCCTCCGGTCAGATCGAGCGGTACATCAACAGCCCCGAGGCGCACCAGAACCCTCCGGACTACCAGGACATCCACCACCAGGTGCTGCGCGCCAACGAGCGCCACAACCTGTGCCTGAGCGCGAGGCAGCTGTCCCAGATCGCCCAGGAGGTCTTCACGGAGACCGGCAGCAGCCTGCAGGAGCGGCGCCACCAGGACCTGGTCTACAACTTCGGCTCGCGCCTCACCGACAACTACAAGACCGGTAAGGCTTCTGGTCACGTGACTCTGGGAACGAATCGCTCTGAACGGAACACAAAGGTCACAGGGTCACGACACCAACAGTAGGACTTCGATACGACACGTGCCATAAATATCATGATACCCGACACTTACCATACGATACCACAAACACGACACTGGTATATTGATGTTTAATAGTGATAAGTAAATCCTCTGTATTGATCCTGCCCAGCTCTTTTAATATTAATGTAACATGTGGTCTATAAAGAGCACCCTTTAATACACCGCATCGACTAGATAAAACAAAGTATTACATCTTAACCCTCCTGTTAACTTCACATTTACTAACATATTTTACCCTCGGAGTCAATTTGACCCCAGCAATTAAAACCTCCAGAAAATTATTAGAATTAATATTGCTTCCCAAGTTTAAGTGTGAGGTACTTTATGTTTGTTTGTCGACTACCTAAATAGCCCTTTAAATAAATAAAAAAGTTGATATTTCTTATATGTTTGACAGTGAAAAACAGCCTGGGGTCAAATTGACCCGAAAGAACACTGACATTAAACATTGAATGGGGTCAAATGGACCCTAAAGGTAACAGGAGGGTTAAACAAGCCGCCTCTGATTTAGCATTACCTGACCGCCTCTCAGGAAGCCCCGCCCCCTTGCAGTCGATGCGTGCTGACAGCAGGACAGTGAGGGTGACATTCTAATGAAGTGTGAAGACTAGAAATATGCAAACTCGTATGTTTTTTAACGTACGGGTACCGCGGGACCTTCTCAGTACCGATACACCGAGCAGCACGAGCTGGTTCTGAACACTGATCATCATAAAAACAACTTTTATTGTCTGGTTTGAAGAAACCTTGAAGGGCGATCCCACCTCAACACGCCGGTGTCCTGTGCAGCTCTTGCAGCGGTTGTGTTGACGCTCTTTTGGTCTGTTAGTGAAACCAAAAAGATGAACGAAGGACCAGAGCGGCCCCAGCTCCTCGTTCACAGCGCCGTGCTCCTCCAGTCTTCCTTCAAGTGCAATTCCTTCCACCCTTGTTCCTAAAACATGGACTTTCCTCCCAAGTCATTGGCGTGAAGAAACGTTTGGACACTTTCTGTTTGTTTCAAGTAAAACTAGGGCTGTGAAACGATTACAATTTTTAATCAAATTAATTACAGGTTTCTGTGGATTAATCATGATTAATCACATATTACCGATATTCTCGGTATATTTTTGTGAGAACATAAAGATTTATGACAAAAGACGGATATATACATTTATACACAGGGGTGCACATAACTTTCTCAGTGAGTTGCTCAGGTGAGTACCGGGAGATGGTGTTTGGTACTCACGCCATTTGTAACGTCAGCTTTTGTGACGTCCACCTACGGGGGGGGGAGGGGGTGCTAGTGAGAGTGTGCTCACCAGTGTGCGCGCTTTCATTGTTCTAAGTTACTTGGAGGCCTCCCTGTCTTTTAAGAACTACCATGCCTTAGCATTTTACTCGGTTGAAGACGACTCCAGGGCCACTGGTGCAAAACCTCTTATTCGACTCTTCACTTATTGTCCATGCCCTCATCCATCCCTTCTCCCCCCCTCCCCACCCTAAAGCCACCGACCCGGCCCTGGCCGACCCTTCACTGCTGCGGCAGCTCCGGCAGAACAGAGAAGTGGCTCTGGCCCGCCTCAAGGAGGTCGTCACCACCTACGCCGTCCGACAGGAGGACATGGAGGAGGAGGACCGGGCCCGGCGGCTGGACAGAGACAGCCGGGACAAGGAGGTACGAGGAGCCGTGTTCCTGGGACGGTTCACCCCGATCATAAATATGATGACCTGCAGACGGAACTCGACATCAGAGCAGGAGATTCTGATGCGGAGGACCGGCTTCTGCTTTCATCCCGTCTTCCCCGTTTCTCCCTCTCTCTCCGTCTCCTCACACTTCTTATCGCCCCTTTTCAGACACACAAAGCAGAAAATGGAGAAGGGCACAAAGTGGTGAACGGCGTGGCCCCGGTGGAGGAGGAGGGGGAGGAGGAGGAGGAGGAGGATGATGAATCGTCAGACCCAGACATTGAGGAGGAGATCGAGGCGAGCACCCAGCAAGATGGACCCGGTACCTCCAGCTTCCCGCTGCTTTCACACAGCATATTTTGCTTTAGTTTTTGGAGTAATTCTCTCTGAAGAGGAGTCGCTCATTGCATTAACTTCCCTTTTGTTGTAGACGGTGACGAGGACGCCGACGCCAACGAGGCGGAGCCGGCGTGTGGCGCTGCCAACGCGGGGGACCCCGCCGATCAGCTGGCAGCCGGGGCTTCCGCAGGGGAGGAGGAGGAATGCGCGAGGGATGAAGAGGAGGAGCCCGCCAGTGGACTCAGTCCTCTGTCTGATGAAAGCAAGCCCCGAATCTCCCCGCCGTCCGACCTCCCCTCCCCGAGGCAGAGCCCCAGCCAATCGGAGCCGGCGTGGGCCGACGCCCCGCCGCCGCTGTCCAACGGTAACCACGCGGGCCTGGAGGAGCCCAACCGCGTGTCTGCGGTGCCGGTCAGCACCAGCAACGTCGCCAAGGCCCCCGGGGCCGTCTCCCCGGCGACGGCCAACGGGGGGGGGGCTCTGCCCGCGGTCGGCGTGGAAAGTTGCGACACGCAGACGACGAACGGCACGTCGCCGCCGCCCAGCCTCCGGACCTCGAGGAAGAGGAAGAGGGAGAGGGAGGACGTGATGTCAGAGAACTCCCGGAACAACAAGCACATACTCATCCACGACAGGTAAGGAAAGGTATTCCTAGCTATGAATCTGTTGAAGGACACTTCCCGTGCCTCTGGGGGTTCTGGACTCAAGCCGGTCGGGTCATGAACCACAGAACCTCCTGAGGAGCATCCACCGGCCACACAGCTGCTTCAGTTCCCCCACACGATGGATCTTTTTAGTCCGCATGTTTAGCATCAACACCTCCTGAGAGGAGGAGGAGATGAAGTCAGTCTGGCATTCATCAGACAGCAGTACAGCACGAGCGAGTTACTAATAATACTGTTGCTCTGGATTCATTGATCTGTGTGTGACCCTTGTGTTCTGCCTCAGTGAGGCGGACATCCCTCTGGACATGGGCGTGTTCAGCTGCAGCTCTCCGCAGCGGGCCGAGTCCCACCAGGTCAGCAGCTCCCAGTCGACGCCGCCGCCCAAGAAGAACAAGGTGGACCCCTTTGTCTCTTTCATAAACGTTATGTCATCACGTGGTTCTTCATCGTGTTTCTCATCCTTTAAGGGCACATCAACTACATCAGTTTGTTTTGTTTTGACTGATTTGTCTTTTTACCTCAAATGACAAATTCCCCCCCAAAAAAAAGTATTCAAAGAAGAACCAGTCAGTTTAAACTGACTTTCTCTCAGATGTAATGTTCCTGTATTCTTCAAACAAACAAGTAAGCCCTCTGAGGCACTTTTGTAATTTGTGATATTGGGCGATACAAAATAAACTGAATTGAGTTTAATTGAATTGAAGAACGTATGAGCAACACGGCTCCAGCCAATGACATTCAAATTAAGAATAACATGAATGACCTTGAGAGAATCTTTTAGAAATATAATTTCCATAAATATCGGATTCAAGAATTTATTTATTTAAGTTAGATTTCCTTTAAACCAAGAAAGGAGCGCCATGAGCCCCGAGCCGTGATCCCTGATCCATGATCCGTGATCCCACTGTGTTCACGGGCTGTGTTTGTTTCCAGGTCAACGTGGCCACGCAGTGTGACCCGGATGAGGTCATCGTGCTGTCAGACTCCGAGTGACCTTTGACCTCGCCGTGCCGCAGCATTGGTCCACAGCCGTGTGGTCGGTCACTGTTCCCCCTGGAAGGTGCATTTTAAGCACCGCCGGCGTTCAGCGAGAGGAAAACGGCCGCTGAGTCCGTGGTACCAAACAGACAATATCAGGTTCACCCGACACACAGCCAACCGTCACCACGGAGACGACCATGAACTGAGAACTCGATGACGGAACCAAACAGAAGAGTGTTTTTGTAAAAGACTTGAATAAAAAGAATTTAAACCTGACATTGAAATAGCGCTGTTTGACCAGGACACGGTTTTGTTTTGGGGGGGGAAATCATGAAGTCCTCGTGTTCCGCTGCGAGCGCCGCAGAGAGCACGGCGCCGTCCTCACACCAGAGAGGCGGCGGCCTCGGTGAAGACGGCCCGGTGGGAATCCATCGGTCCACGCAGCCAGACCGCTGTCGCCGTGTTTCCTGCCGCGCGGTGCATCCAACGGAACGACGAGAACTTTTGTTTGAGGGATTTCGGTAAGAGACCAGTGCCTGGAAATATGGAGGCGTGGCCTGATGGGGGGGGGGGGGGGCACTCAACTGGTGCAGGCTTCACTGCCAGTTTGTTTACATTTTTATATCTCAATCGTGTTTTCCTTTCATGAAGCAAGTAGTGGGCTGTATGCGATGACTTTTGAGTGCTATTCTGTTACTTGCTATATTTATGCCGTGCGTTGACGGCCAGGAGCGCTTTGCTTTGTGGTTTGATAAGAGAACAATTTAAAGATTTTATGCTTGTTTTTTTCCTCTCCAAACACTTTTTATTTTTAGGTTTGTAATAAAGTAAGTTTTTTAAAAATTCAGACCAATGTCTGCAATAGTTTCCGGGTAGTTCTTGGTTTAAATGTCCCTGCATCCTTCTGATGAGCCGGGACTCGTGTGACTCACACACACATGACCTGCTGCGCCACCCCACGTGTGTGTTCATCCTCAGCTGAAAATAGTCCCAAACTGATGCACTTTTTGCTCGTCGAGTAATGTTTGCATCGTGAACCCTCCGGTGTCGAGGCGTTTGGGGAAAGAGGAGCTAATGGAGCCGAGAGCGGGCCGTGAAGGGAGTGAGAGTGACACGAAGAGAAAGATGTGACGTTCAGATTGAAGAGATTCTTGAGTTGAGTTCCACCGCGATGACACTGATGAATTCAACTACAATAACTGCATCTATCCACCCGGTCCCCACAGTTTACGAACCCACCACGCGAGCATCTGTCTGAATCCGTAGATTTGTTTATTTGAGATACACCAGGACGAGTTATGGATCCTAAACTCCTGAGTCTTGGTCTGAAGGACATTTTATTCTGATGCTTTCCTGCAGAAAGTCATTTGTTTGCGCAGCTTCTCCATCTGTGTCCTGTCCCCCCCCCCCGGTCCAGACACTGGTCTTCAGACCATCGAGCATCACAGTCCCTGCTGTGTTTAAAATACTGTTGTTTCTGTCAGAGCTCCGTTCCTGTGGCCTCTCTCGCTGAGGGGTTGTTTTTCATCCAACAATCCTCCTGTGTGTTTTTTTCCAGCTGTTTTCTTCCCACACAGGTGAAACAACATTTTGGGTCTTTTCAGACTCCATCGAATGTAGAACCTGGAATACAGTTGTCATAGCGACGATCTATAGGGCCTCATTTATGCAGCGGAGTGATCCATAAAAAAACTGTGATTTCTTTTATTTGTCTTTATTTTTCATTTTTGATAAATAAATGATACTTTTTTATAAATATATATATATACGCTGCTTTTGTGTTGCTTTTCTTTGTTTAGATTTTAACTTGTGTCTTGTAACATGAATATACAAAAAGTATTGAATACATTTGCACAGTATAAAAACAATGTATTCTGCGAAGGCTGCAGCGGAATATTTGTGTTAATTGGCAAAGTAAGTTAAACATAATACAATTGATATCCTCACAGATCAAACGCAAGTTTCAACCTGCACTTGTAGTTCTAGCTATAGCTCCACTGATCCTGGCTTTACTAGTTAATCTGGCATCAGCATTGATGTGACTGATCGACAAAACACACACATTATTTATTAAAGTTACTGGTTCAAGGCAACTCCAAGCAATCCCAATGTTACACCATGCAAATATCCTTATATATATATAAGGATATGTATATATATATATACTTATTATATATATATGTCTAATATATATATCTTATAAATGTATTATATATTTATAATATATATTTTATATATAATTATAATATATATATATAATAAATATATATATTTATATATATAATATCTAATTATAATATATATATGTATAATATGTATATCTTATAAATATAAATAATATATTCTAAATATATATAATATATTCTAAATATATATATATGATGTATAATTATAATATGTATATAATATATATTTATTTATTATATCTAATTTTAATATTTATAATATCTAATTATAATAGATATATTTATGTTATATATATAATATCTAATTATTATAATATTAAATATATATATATAATGCGCACACATTAAAAATAAATGTAAAATAAATCGACAAATAAATGTATTTCAAAAGGATAAAAACATTTCATAATCATATTTTGATACTTTTCGCCATTTACTTGCATTGGGAAAGAGACGTGTGTAACATATTTTTTAATATATTTTAAAAGTCCAAACACATTAATAGTCCTTACTTAAATCAGGAGAGCCTAAACAGTGACCTGAACTCAACAACTTTCGGGTTGTAAATAAAGCGCCAGTGCGCATGCTCAATGGGCACACGGATGCGGAACATCCGGTGAGACGCTTCATTTCAAACTTGTTCCGTGTCACGTGACGCAGGGCGACCTTCTGGGGAGCCGTTGGGCCGCTGCCTTCACTCCTCCTGCCTCCCGGCCCAACAGCCGCCGTCTCCTGCGGCGCCGCTCGCTACAAACTACAAACTTCAAACTACAAACGCTGTCATGGCGGCCGCCACCAGGCTCAGGTCGAGGTTGGCCCTGGTCACGGGTACGTTTCCGTTACCCCCCCGGTGGTCTCTCCGTGGTCCCGGTGGAACCGACTAACAGGCTGAGGCCCTCTGGCTCGTGAACGTCCATTGTCGAGTAGCCGTGTACAGTTCAGGGTCGTACGGGAAGAATGAGCTCTGAGACGTGACACCTGTAGTGGCACCAGGACTGAGCACAGGTGTTATTAACTGGAGCTAATATATGTGTGTATATATATATATATATATATGTATGTGTGTGTACGTATATATATATATATCATCCATCCATTATCAATACCGCTCATCCTCATTAGGGTCGCGGGGGCGCTGGAGCCGATCCCAGCTGACATAGGGCGAAGGCATATATATACATATATGTGTGTGTATATATATATATATATGTGTGTGTGTATATATATGTATGTATGTATGTGTGTGTGTGTATATATATATATATATACACACACACACAGATGATAAGATAGAGGATGGTCTGATAGTTAGACCTGAACCAGGTTCACCTGGTCCAGACCTAGAGACGCTGCTATAGGCTGAGGGGGACGTTAGGATACACTGAGCTCCTCTCTCCTCTAGGAGACACAGCTCCTCTCTCATCTAGGAGACACTGAGCTCCTCTCTCCTCTAGGATACACTGAGCTCCTCTCTCCTCTAGGATACACTGAGCTCCTCCCTCCTCTAGGAGACACAGCTCCTCTCTCATCTAGGAGACACTGAGCTCCTCTCTCCTCTAGGATACACTGAGCTCCTCCCTCCTCTAGGAGACACTGAGCTCCTCTCTCCTCTAGGAGACACTGAGCACCTCTCTCCTCTAGGAGACACTGAGCTCCTCTCTCCTCTAGGATACACTGAGCTCCTCCCTCCTCTAGGAGACACTGAGCTCCTCGCTCCTCTAGGATACACTGAGCTCCTCCCTCCTCTAGGAGACACAGCTCCTCTCTCATCTAGGAGACACTGAGCTCCTCTCTCCTCTAGGATACACTGAGCTCCTCTCTCCTTATGGATGAATGTTCATCTCTCCATCACACATTACTAACTCTGCTTCCTCCCTGAATTGAATGTAATTCTTGTCTGGTAACTGCACATGGAGGCCTGAACCTCTGGGCCAATCAAAAGGATCCACGATGACCTTGATTGACCTTGTCCTGGACAGACACGCCCACTCATGCCGCTCTCTCCCCGCCAGGAGGAGGCAGTGGGATCGGTCGGGCGGTGTGTCAGCGCCTCGCCTCCGAGGGCGCCTCCGTGGTGGTCGCCGACATCAGCCCGGAGTCGGCCGGCGAGACCCTCGGGGGGCTGCCGGGCGCCCTCGCCGGACAAGGCCACATGGCGGCGGCGGTGGACGTGTCGTCGAAGGAGAGCGTGACGAAGCTGCTCACCGGGATTCAGGCGCGTGGTCGAGGCGGAGCGTCGGAGTCTGAATCTGAAGTCTGAATCTCCGGGCCGCTGCTGACGGCCGTGTCCTCCTCTCCCCCTGCAGACGCACTACTTCCAGCCTCCCTCGCTGTGCGTGAACGCAGCGGGCATCACGCAGGACGACTTCCTGCTCCGCATGTCGGAGGACCAGTTTGACCGGGTCCTCCAGGTCAACCTGAAGGTAGGCGGCCATGACGCCCGGAGCCTGTAGGGCGGCTCTCGTTCCGCTCGGCGCTGACTTGCTTTAAACCTGGGATGGATCGTCACGGTAACCTACAGCCCGCCCACCGACCAATCAGCTCGCTGGGAGAAAAAAGCAGTCGCCGTTCCTTTAAGATCCCGACAGGAACTAAAGTAGTGACTTCAAAATAAAGTGCAGAGCAGTAAAGAGCAGCAGAGCTCTGTGTCAGGGGAATCTTTTGTAGTTTTAAAGATAAAAATATAGAAGCTGCATTTAAACTGCTCTGTTTTACATCTTTTACTCTCTGACTCCTTCAGCAGCTCAGAACAACAACGTTGTGACAACATCTATGTAAACAACTCGTTTGTTGTCTAATCAGAACAGAAGCTCTACACTGATGATCAGCTCCGTTAATATCAACGCAACGACCGGATCAGAGCGACGTCCTCTGACGCTTAGCTCCGCCTCTCTTCTTTGAAGGGTGTTCATTCAGCCCTCTCCTCTCTCCTCCCTCTCTCTCTTCTCTCTCTCCTCCTGCTCCTCCCAGGGTTCCTTCCTGGTCCTCCAGGCCGTGGCTCAGGCTCTAGTGGCCTGTGGAGCACCCAAAGGATCCATCGTCACCGTGGGCAGCATCGTGGGAAAGGTCCGTTTCACACCAAGTGTTGAGCTTTAGAGTCTGTATCCAGAAGATTGTCCCCAACTGTCTCCTTGTGTCCTTGTCTCCTTGTCTCCTTGTGTCCGGGTTCCCGTCCGCAGGTGGGAAACATCGGTCAGGCCAACTACGGCGCCTCTAAAGCCGGAGTGGAGGGTCTCACCAGGACGGCCGCCAAGGAGCTCAGCAGGTGAGGAGAGAAGCACCACACACACACACACACACACACACTCTCTTTCATTCACTGGGGATTCTCCTGCAGGTTTGGGATTCGGTGTAATTGTGTGCTGCCGGGTTTCATATCGACTCCGATGACGGATAAAGTTCCAGAGAGGGTTCTTATCAAGGTAACACACACACACACTCGCACAACACACTCTGTCAACTCCACCAAAGGAACCCGTCCCCACCAGTTGACTGGGCGTCGTGTGTCTGTTCTCCCAGATGAAGTCCTTGGTGCCCATGGGGAGGATGGGTGAGCCCGCAGGTCAGTGAACGCATCACGCCGGTTGGTTTTCCCTGCAGACCTCCGTCCTCAGAGCGGAAATGAGGAGAACAAAAAACCCTCCGATCGACACGCGCCCTCCAGCGCGTCGCTGACCTCTCCGTTCAGCGTGACCTCTCACTTTCTAAATGTTATTTAAAAGTTACCCTTGCGGGTCGGAGGTCGGCGAGCGTCTGGCGGGCTGCGCTCCCAGAACCTCCTCACACTCTGGACTCCTTCTCCTCCAGAGGTCGCCGACGTCTGCGCCTTCCTGGTCTCGGATGACTCTCGCTACATCACCGGGGCCAGCGTGGAGGTGACGGGTAGGTACGCCTCCGCCCTGCCGCTCCGTCCAGACGCTCTGTGCTCACCTGTGCTCTTCCCTCAGGTGGACTGTTCATGGGCTGACTGGGGGAGCAGCGGGAGGCCGGCTCCTTCGCCTTTGAATTCTTTATTTGCTCCTTATTACATTTAATTGTGCTTTATAAATGGGGCTGACGACAGGTACGACAGTGTGAAGCCACTTTGGTGCCAATAAACAGCCGTTTGTAATATTTCTGTACAGAATGGAATATTTTAATCTGAATTAAAACTACTTTACTTCAGGTGTCCGTGAAGCTTTCTTTTCCTCTCCTGATCCACCCTCACCTTTAGGAAACGGCCGGATGGAATTAGCTCCTAAAACATTTGCAGAGACTTAGTTTTAAAATAAATACGTTTTTGATATTCAGATTTAATATGTAACCGCCACAAAAGATCGGTGTGGTTTTCTTCACCTTATTTTTGCCGTTGGGCAGAATCATTATATTCATCAATTTCATGACACTTGGATGTCCTTCCTTGAGTGGACTTGACACTCAAGGTTAGGGTTACGCCCCACCCCCACCTTTTGAAATAAACTACAAATGTTGGTCTTAACCACTGTGAAAAATACAGCCCACAATGTATTCATATTTTTAGGTTTGAACGCAGATTAAAGAAAGTCCAACAATTCGCACCAAATAATTTATTAGTCAGTTACGTTGATACAGGGCAGAGGTGAATGTTGATTACTGGAGGTCATTACATCATCAGGACCAACAAGTCGGGGAACACGGTTTGTGGAATGTACAAAACACTCAAACAGCTTTTCAGCAGCAACACAGAGCGATCGGTCCGGATCCTTCACTCTAAAAATAAATGAAGAGGGAACGTGATGCTCTGGTGATGAGCAACATACGGCTGGAGCGCAGTGTGTTGCTGGTGCAGATGGAGACACATGCAATATATATATATATAATATATATTATACAACCACCATACAGGGCCCCACCACGATTTAGTGGATTTTCTTTTGTCGTCATTTTTAAGAGACACCTTGCCGATTAAGCCCATTCTCTGAAAAGCCGTTTGTGTGTAGAAGATGTTCACTTCACAGAACCACGCTGAGGTTTTATTGATTATTTGAGGGAGTGTAAGTGCAGTCCACGTCACAAAGCCAATGAACTGAAATTAACCTGAAGCGAGCAGCGACCTCTGACATCGTCTGGAGCTACTCAGGAGGAGGCGGAGCTCTTCCTCCACGCGCTTGCAGAGGAACAGAAGCGTACGATTCCCTTCAACTACATGTTGAAACACACACGCCACATTCGTGTCTCACACATTCTGCTGTCTCACATTCTCTCTGGCCGGCAGCAGACAGGTCGCCACAAACAGGCCGAAGGAGGAGGAGCCACCCGAGGTCACTGAATACGTAATAAAAAGCATATAAAAATATCCAGACTCGACCTTCACAGAAGGTCAAACGAGCCGATGATCTCCTCAGCTCCACGTTACAGGAAATGAAGAAAAAAAAACCTGTCCCATGCCGTAGAAGTATTATGTGGATTAAATATGCAGGAGCGAAGCAGTAATAACACAGCTCCATAAACACACATTGTTTTCACATTGAGAGTGTTTCCATGACCACCATCTTCTGAAGAGGATTTCCATTTTATCACAAATAATGATGCATTTTTCTCTTATAGCAGCATTTTCATCCACACTTCTGACTTACATAGTTAAACAAAATATATGTATTATATCTATATAAATTAGGGCTGTCAATCGATTAAAAAAAATTAACTAATTAATCGCACATTTTGCAATTCATTAATCGCGATTAATCGCAATTAAAAGTTCATTCTTTTTAAAGACCAAACTTCCCACAGAGCTGTGTTTTCAAAGAGAGGCTCCTACCTCTAAAGTGCCAGCGAGGTATTTAATATCGTGGATGATAAATTGTTTCTTCAGTGAAACATCAGATTAGTAAAAAAAAAGAAGTATATTGAGACCCTATTGGTCCTGTCAACTTTAACACTGAACAACAGCAGAACCAGTGGCCTTGGTAACTGACTGACATTCAAATATGTCACGTTAACCCTCTGGAGGCTGGGCTCATTTTATACATTTTACAACAACAACAAAATTCACCTTTTAAAGGCGTTTTCATATGACACATACCCACGTGTTATACATCAAACATTCCAGAACAATCTCAGCTCTATTCAATGAGGCTCATTGTCCTCCTGCCGTGTTCTCTGCTCTTGTGATTTACTGAGTGTTCATTGGTTGTTTTTTTCCCCAAAATGTTGACAGACAAACGGATTGACCAATCACGGTGAAGGTTTCGTGTGTCGAGTTCTTTCCGCGCCGCGTCCCCCGACACGTCGCCCCTCCGTTCCTCTGTGTATCAGAGGGGGAGACGGGAGGAAGGAGGCGCAGGAGGAAACACGACTGATTCATCCACGAGTTTAAACTTATGGTACTTTTGTAGTTCGACTATGTTGAGGAAATGTTACTTCCTGTATTCTTGTTGTTCTTAGTTTGTACTCTAGGTTGAAATGCACTTATTGTAAGTCGCTTTGGATAAAAGCGTCTGCTAAATGACATGTAATGTAATAATGTAAACTCATTTATGATCCTTATTTTCGCGGAGAAATAATTGTTTTAAAAACGGAAACAGTGTCAAACCGTACTGCCGCGGTTTGACACTCGGTTTCAGTGTAAAAACGTCAACGAACACCGGAAGTAAACAAAGTTGCGTTAATTGCGTTAAAATATTTTAGTGCATTAACGCGGCCAAATTAATCGCATAGATTAACGCGTTAACGCTGACAGCCCTAATATAAATACATATTTATATATATAATACATACATATAATATTGTATATATAATACATATCAAAATATTATTTTATATATACTGTATATATATATCTAATACATATAAATATACTTTTTGATATATATTATATACATATATAATAAATTAATTTATAATATTATAAATATATACTTATAATATTATATATATATACACACACACACACACACACACACGATGTGTTAAATTCTCAACAATGCGACGATGGAGAACTTGAAAACACGAAGCAGTGTGTGGCTGAATCCGTTGATTTACCTTCACTCGTTAAAATAACTCAACCCGTCACTGATACATTATTTGTCTATCCATTAATCACTTAGAAGTTTAACAATCCCCAAAACTACCTCTGAAACGACATCCAGGAGGTGCGCTGCGGCCTCAGGTAGGTGAGACGACCGGGCCTGTCGGTCCAGACGGTCACCGGTCACATGACACGGTCTGCTCCCGGTCCTGGTGAGTAAAAAACAACATATATCTCTATATATTTACAGGAGTAATATACTTCTCAAAGCCGTGACAGCAGGAGGAGGAGGAGGAGGAGGAGGAGGGACGGCTCGGGTTTCTTCACGCTCGCTGTTCTCTTGCAGGTTTCTGTGTTTCTCTTTTTTACGGACCGTGTAGCAGAAGCACAACAACACAACACTGCAGAACGGCCATTTTGTTTCTCCTCCGATACCGACCGTGTCCGTGGCGGCCGGCGGGTGAAGCGCCGAGTCCTCCTCGTCGTTTCCTCGGAGACGATAGGTCCGTTTTTTTATTACATTTTTTTAAAAATGAAGCCACCTTTTCCCCAAAGAACTGCGACTGGACCCTGAAGCGTTTCCCCCCCCGAGCGCTCGCCACACGAGGTCCGCACTTCCTGTTTGGGGGTCCGAGGCGGTTCTGAGGTTCCGGGTTGGACACGTTGTGTAAAAACAAAGCGGCGGGGCGGAGGACCGGCCCGCCGGCTCAGGCCCGCTGGACGGAACTCGGGTTCAGGTCGTCGGCGCCGACTTCGCACGCGTCCTCGCCGCACGCGCTTCGGCTCAGACCCGGAGCGCCGAACATCCCCGAGCCCGGAGCGGCGCCGAGGAGCGGCCCCGCGGCGGCCATGCTGCTGCCGGGAAGAAGTGGCGAGGAAGCAGACATCCCTCCTCCTCCTCCTCCTCCTCCTCCTCCTCCTCCCAGAGCACCGCCATCACCCCCAGAGAGGAGGAGGTGAGGGGAGGCCATCATCTCCTCTCCTCCTCCTCCTCCTCCTCCTCCTCGCCTCTCGCAGTGCGAGCGGTGGCGCATGAAGCTGTCGCGCCACATGAACTTCTTGCCGCAGCCGAGGCAGTCGTAGGGCTTGAGGCCCGTGTGCGTCTTCATGTGCTCCGTCAGGTGGTGCTTCATCTTGAACTTCTTGGCGCACACGGGGCAGTGGAAGGGCCGCAGGTCCAGGTGCATGTTGACGTGCCGGTCCCTCATGCTCTTGTGGGTGAAGGTCTTGCCGCAGTGGCACATGAACACTTTGCCCGGACCCCCGGCGCCGCCCGCCCCCCCGCCGTCGGCGCCGTCGACCCCCGGGCCGCCCGGCGCCGACAGGTGGACGGCGCCGTGCTCCAGCCCGGGGCCTCTGAAGGAGGCTCCTCCCATCATGCCGAGAGGAGCGCCCCCGTCCAGCGAGAGTCCGGCGGCCTGGCCGTAGAGGAGGATCTGGTTCCCCTGCATGTCCAGGGGGAAGAGCTGCGCCCGGGCCGCGGCCGCCGACTGGACCTGGCCCAGCAGCGCCGACGCGGCGCGGCCGGAGCTCTGGCCCGCGGCGCCGTCGTGGAGGTGGGCCAAGGTCTGGTCCATCAAACCGCCTTCAAACTTCAGGTAGTCTTCTGACGACTGGCAGTAGTCCACCTGGAGGCAGACAGAGACGCGTGAGGACGCTGTTCTTGGTCACCAGCGACGCCGTTACCTCTCTGGTAACACCCTGTCCATCACCTTTAGCCCCGCCCCTAAAGCGCCCCCTGCTTCATGGCCTGTGTGACTCTAAAGGACCATAAAGTATAAATGATGACATCACGCTGTATAGAAGAAGACTTGAAACTAGAGACTGAGACATGAATCATGTTTACAATGTTTACTGAGGGAATACATCAAGAGAGAAGAAGAGTCACTATATAGACTTCTATACAACCAGAGGAGCCCCCTGGTGGTCAGGAGAGAGAATGCAGCTTCAACACATGAAGCATAGACTTCTATACAACCAGAGGAACCCCCTGGTGGTCAGGAGAGAGAATGCCGCTTCAACACATGATGCATAGACTTCTATACAACCAGAGGAACCCCCTGGTGGTCAGGAGAGAGAATGCCGCTTCAACACATGAAGCATAGACTTCTATACAACCAGAGGAGCCCCCTGGTGGTCAGGAGAGAGAATGCCAACACATGAAGTATAGACTTCTATACAACCAGAGGAGCCCCCTGGTGGTCAGGAGAGAGGATGCAGCTTCAACAGGCCTCACCTGAGAGTCCATGTCGCTCTCGGCTCGGCCTCCCAGATCGGCTGAAAGGCTCCGCACGTTGGAGATGTTGAAGTCGTTCCTCTGCCTCTCTCTGGCCAGCTCCATCTCCCGCTCGTCTTCGTCGTCCTCGTCTTCTCCGTCCTCCTCCCCGGACACGACGATGAGGTCGTCGTCGTCCTCCATGCGTTCGGTTTTCACCACCACCCACTGCTTGCGGGGCATGATGCTGGGCTGGCTGTAGGTCGGACGCTTCAGCAGCGCAGAGTGCTCCCCGTCCTTCAGGTGAGACGGTTATTTAGGGGGTTTCGAGTCTCGGAAACGCAGCTTCACTCGTAGTAATTGTGGAGGTTCAAAACGGTGAAGATTTTATTATTTAATGGAAGATATAATACGACGTTTCCTTCATGACTGAGAATGTTCTGCACACGGCAACGACATTACATCGGGTCAATAATGAGGAAATTGCTCCGTATCAAATTAAAAAAGGTTTTATTTCCAAATAAAAGGATTCATTTCCAAATAAAAAGGTTTTATTTCCAAGTAAAAAGGTTATATTCCAAAATAAAAGGATTTATTTATCAAAGGATTTATTTCAAAATAAAAAGGTTTTGTTTCGAAATCAAAAAGATTTATTTCAAAATAAAAGGAATTATTTCAAAATTAAAATGTTTTATTTCAAAATAAAATTTTATTTCAAAATACAATGTTTTATTTCGAAATAAAAGATTTATAGAGTAGTTCAAAAGTGCACAGCTCACCTGATAAGAGGACACACCAAAGCTGTCGCTGACCCCGACCTCCTGCTCCGACACTGAGCTCATTTTCTTCCTCCTCCCACTGCCGCCTCCTCCTCCTCCTCTTCCTCTCTTCCTTTGGTGGTACAACGCTTCCTCCTCCACTTCCTCCTCCTCCTCATCCTCCTCCTCAATGAGGAAGGCTCCCTCTCCTCCCGACGGGGTGCAGTAGCTGGGGGTGTTGCTGGCCCCGCCTCCGTCCCTCGACGCCCCGGCCGCGGCCCCGCCTCCTCCTCCGAAGCCGCTCCCGTCCCTGGGGCTGAAGTAGTTGGTGCTGCTGGGCGACTGGCTCTCGCTCACTGGCGGGCGGCTGGGAGGCAGGGAGGCTCTCTGGGGCTCGTTGGACCCGTCCACCTGGGCTCGGCCGCCACCGCCGCCGTCCCTGCCGGCTCCATTACCGCCGCCTGCAACGCCGCCGCCGTCGCCAATGTTACTGCTGCTGCATCCGAGGTTGGCCGACCCTCCTCCTCCGACCGTCGCTCCATCCTGCACCCCGCCTCCTCCTCCCACGCTGCTCCCTCTTCCCGCCCCAGCCCGGCCCTCCTTCAGCAGCTCGGTGCATTTGTCCACGATGTGCCACATCTGCAGGACGCTGCCCACCGTGAGGTAGTTGACGATGTCCTCGCGCAGCATCCGCAGCTGGCCGGTGTAGGCGCAGCTCAGCACGCTCTCGAACGCCAGCGGGTCCATCGCTGCCGGGATGGAGACGGTGGACATGTTCTTCAGCAGCACCTGGCGGTGGGTGGGGATGGACACCACAGTAAGACACGACACACTCGCTCCCCTCAATGCCTCGTCTCCTTTTTGTTAAGACTAGGGATGCTCCGATCTGATCGGCGCCGATCCATATCGGCCGATATTCCCATTATCAGATTTTGAGAAAGTTAGCGGAAGGATTCACGTGACACAACATCCGGTTTTGCAAAGTTAGCGGAAAGAACCACGTGAAACAACATCCGTTTTTCAAAATAAGATGTCGACAAATCATACACTAACATATAAGAGTAAACAATGAACTGATTTTGTATCTTTATAGATCGTTTCTGAGATTTAGCTTAAATTATGCTAAAATTAAAACATTTTTACTGTACCAAGGAAGAGTTTATAAAAATAAAGGTCAGACTTTTGTATGTTAAAAAAGCACATTTCTGATTATTTGAAGTCCTGTATATAGATTTCCCCAAGAGTTCCAGGAAATGACTGATGCAGATGTGTTCCATACATATCTGAAATCCCCTACAATAGCAATCAAACAATTTTAATGTACTAAACTTACATTTAAATTGTAAATACTTAAAATACAAAACCAATGTTGTTAATAATAATTCATTTCATAAATAATGCTACACAATAAATAGAATGCTTCAATCGACACCGTGATCGGTATTATCGGATCGGCAGATACTGATTTCAGTGATCGGTGATCGGCACCAAAAAACCTGATCGGAGCATCTCTCGTTAAGACGCTTAAAGACGCCTCCCACCTGGTCGTGGAAGTAGGGCGAGGAGGCGGCCAGGACGCAGCGGTGGGCTTTGAACACTCGTCCCTGGACGTGGATGGAGAGGTCACACAGCCGGCCGTCTTCCCTCTGCCGGTTCAGGCCGTCCAGCACCGAGCTCTGAGCGCCGGGGAAGCGCACCTGCACCGCCGGGCCGGACGTGTCGCCGGGGGCGGAGCTGCTGCTGCTGCTGCCCACTTCCATGGACAGGGACTGCATCTAGGGGGAGGAGAGCGCTCATGACTGGGAATTCAATCAGGATGAAGTCGGACTGCAACATCCCGACATGATCAGGCCATGTCGGGATGTGATGGAAGTACCATGGCAACCAGAGGGCATTGTCCTGGTATCCAGATATCACCGTATCTGTTCAGGTATGGAACACATACATCCCCTGGGTGAGTGGCACCATCCTCAACGCATATCGTGTGGTGTATGCAATACCATGAATTCAAGGTTGACTCCTGCTTGACTCCTAGTTGACTCGTCCACTTCGAGCTCATCACTCTAAATCCAGACTGGTTGCTGTCCTGGCTCCTCAGTGGTGGAACGAGCTCCCCACTGACATCAGGACAGAAGAATGAATATACACTTTTATTAATCCCCAAGGGGAAATTAGTTCTCTGCATTTAACCCATCCTTAGTTATTAAGGAGCAGTGGGCTGCGGTGAAGCGCCCGGGAAGCAACTGGGGTTCAGTGCCTTGCTCAAGGACACTTCGACTTGCAACTAATGGGGAGAGCGGGGATCGAACCCACAACCCTGCGGTTGCAGGACGGCCCTCTTACCCCACTGAGCTAAAGCCGCCCCTTTTTTTTTTTTTTTTTTTAAGAATATACACTTTTATTAATCAGCAGGAAGTCTCTACAGCTTCACCCGGAAACTAAAAACACATCTTTTCCGACTATATCTGGATTAAAACACAGATTTGCACTTTAGTGGCACTTAAATTGCTCTTATTATGGTACTTTTGTAGTTTGACTATGTTGAGGAAATGTTACTTTCTGTATTCTTGTTGTTCTTAGTTAGTACTCTAGGTTGATGCACTTATTGTAAGACGCTTTGGATAAAAGAGTCTGCTAAATGACATGTGATGTAATGTAAAGTAAAAGGTCTTTTTTTATTATTTCCAAAATACAGAAATCTAGATACTCAGTTTATTATGTAACAGTCCTGCAATAAGTTATACGCTCGTAAACAATGTTGTTATCAAATGTTTTTAAGAGAGATGAGTGCCATCATGACGACTGTCAAGTGTTTCCTTGTTCTAAAATATCAGAAACCAGGAGAAACGTCTTCCCGGAGTCAGAGGTGAAGTCTTCAAATGTCTTGTTGGATCAGACCAGCGGAGGAAAACCACGAAGACCTTTAGATGACCTCCTCTCCTCGGAGGCTCTGAGCCCAGAGCGTGTTCGGCATCGTCTTTTGTCTTAGAAAATGACTCAATAACAAATAAACTCATCGAAACAGCTGCAGATTCACTGCCTGTCAATCATCCTGTGGAACCACTTGATGGAGGCCGCGGCTGGCGGCGTACGTGCACGCGCCCATACGCCTCTAACAACCCGAAGAGTGCCGTGTGCAATCACGTCTCTATCTGCCTGGCAGTTGACTTGATTGGCCATGTCGTTGCTTGAGAAACGCGATTAATTTACCCACAATGCACTGCAAATTAGTCACGCTCGAGACAGCCCGTGCAACTGAAAACCTCAAGTGTCTTTCTGAAGTGTCTTTGTTAGAGACCCCCCTCCCCCCCTCTCACGCACGAGCGTCGTTGTCCGTGCACGCGCTGCCTGTTGTATGGAGACACCGCGCGGGTCGCGTGAGGCCGTTAGGCGGCATGGTGGTCGTGGAGGCTGGTGGAGCCCTTCGCGTCCTCGGAGCATGAACGCACCACTCTGTTGCTGTGTTGTTAGCGGGGATTCAACAGCTTGTAGCAGGCGGACCTTTAGTTGACAAGCTACACGTAAAAAGAAGCGCCGGCGGGGGCTGATAATCCGCCCGGCTCGGGAGTGTCTTCCGCTCCCAGACAGCGGTGGTAACCGCCGGAGAGCCGAGCCCTCGGTCCGGCCGTTACAGGTGTGCCCGTTAGCCTGCTAGCTAGCTAGCGCTCGCGACAAGGAGCGGGGGAAAAGAGCCGCGAACCGCTGCGGGCATCGAACTCACGGTTTCAGTTGGCACCGCAGCCCTCCGCAGGGCGCTCTGTGTCCGGGCAGACGGCAGTGGGTGCTGCCGGGTTATCCAGGCCCCGGAGTTTGGGGACCATTTTTGTGAAATGTTCTTCCCATCGGATCGCTCCTGCAGACAGACGCGTCTCCTTTAAGAGGACCCAGACAGACGAGCCAGACTCCACGGGAACATCCAATAAACAATGGCGCTGACAGGAGAAACAGCTTCAAGATCACTGAGGGGTTTAAAACACTGACACCGCTCTTGTCTTGTTGTAGGATATTTCCCCTCTGATTTATGCATACAAACGAATTACCACCATTTATTTAATAAATCTCCCTTCATGAACTATTTAAATACTAGGTACAATTATGAAATATTTAAATACTAGGTACATTTATGAAATATTTAAATATTAGGTACAATTATGAAATATTTAAATACTAGAAAGTAGGAACATTTATGAAATATTAGGTACATTTATGAAATAGTTAAATACTAGGTACATTTATGAAATATTTAAATACTAGAAAGTAGGGAAATTTATGAAATATTAGGTACATTTGTGAAATATTTAAATACTAGAAAGTAGGATAATTTATGAAATATTTAAATATAAGACATTTATGAAATATTTAAATACTAGGGGGAAAAAATTAATATTTAAATACTAGGTAAATTTATGAAATATTGAAATGCTAGAAAGTAGGATAACTTATGAAATATTTAAATACTAGAAAGTAGGAACATTTATGAAATATTTAGGTACATTTATGAAATATTTAAATACTAGGTACATTTATGAAATGCTGTCAATCAAAAAGTAACTGAAGTAAAGGATGATTATATGAAATTGCTTCATGTCAAATGTTCACAACCTGAAGCTAATGTGAGTGATAAAGGTTTTGATGCAATTAACATTAATCCTTTCCCATGAAAATCCTTTTTAGAATAGTCAGGCCTGTTGTGGCTGGAAAGAAGAACAAGGGACATCAAATGTATTTAATAAAAACATGTATTGTTTCTAAAAGCATTGGCAACACATAAACAAGCAGCACAGGGAATATAAGTAGCCCATCAAATGACTGTCTTTATTCAATTAAGAACACTACATTTATATGCGACTATTATGCAATTTATACAAAACACACATTTAAATTTGAAAAAACCTGGTCCTATTAATATAGGACATGTTTGATGGAGATAAAATATGTCCTCATAAATCAAGAAACCTTGAGATGTATAGGTATTTAAAAAAGACTAGAAACATCCATCCATAGCCACTGGAATAAATGTTTAAAAGGCTTTATTGGTGACCACTAACGAAAGCACGAGAATACACAAACACGTTTCAGTTTCTGGGCTTCAACGTTAACCAGGCATCAGCTTCTTCTTCCAAAAACAGAAACTATGGTTGCTATACACTAGTCACCTTATATTTAGAGGAATTAAGATACTATGCAGTAATAATTCAAATGTGACGTAAAATAATAACAGCTTTATTACAGTCAGCAATCAGAACTCTGTATGTTGGTGTTTGATCAGATATACGTTACAGGCTTTGATAGTGTGATCCACACATCCCTCAGAAATGAATACAGCAAGTCACTGACTGACTGCTCAGCAGACGGCAAACAAACAAACAAACATCACCTGCTTCCGGGTTGTTTTTATTTACAGGTGCTCGGTTTGCAGTTTCTATTTCATATATATACGTTCAAAGAATTGTTTGAAGAATGTCAACCTGGCAACCCCCGAGCCCCGGCTTACTGGTTCGCACCGGAATGTTCCAAAACAGCACAAAGCACAAGCCAAGAGTCCAAAAACACTCACAGGGTCAGTGAGATCGCTCCATAAATAATGCTAAAAATATTAAAATGGAGCATTAAATAAATGCTAAAGATGTTTCTTTTTCTTCTTCCTCCAAGCACTTTGCTCTACTTCCTGTTGGCGCTTGCCGTCCCGATCACACAGTCGTTCACCTGGAGAGAGAGTAACAGGTCAAAAACCAGTCGCTGTTACAGGAAGTGGCAAAAACAACAACGAGTCAAGAGGTAATAACAACATGCTGGGAAATCAAGCTGCGGGTCAAGGAAACAGAAGATTTAATATAAGCTAGCTGGAGCATTATTGTATATCCGTTATCTGAAGGAGCTTCCTCCTGCACCCTCTCAGTGAGTACATCTACAGTGTCACATCGGGAGTCGTGCTGTCACCTTGCTGGCGAACCTCAAGGAATTTAGGGTTTCTCCAAAGCTGTCCGTCTCGGGGGAAATGTTCACAAACATCAGGCTGGGATGAGAACAGCAGAAAAATATAGTAATTAGAATGAAGACATTAAATAATGGATAAAACCACTTCCTGTAGATCAATGAGTTGCTGCTGCGAGCCCAAAGGACACAACGCAGCCTCAGGGCGCCGAGGCCACTCGTGTCCGGAGGCGGTTTTGGCGACGGAGCTCACGTTTTGCTGTTTCCTCCCAGGCACCCCTGCAGCAGATAGGTCAGCTTGGAGTTCCTGTACGGCACGTAGCTCTCCTGGAAACCCAAATACGTATTAAAGTCATGCCACGGAGAAAAAAAGAGATAAGAATCTGGAGGCGCGGCGTCTCTGAGCTCGGCCCCGTGCCGACTGACCTTGTTGGCCAGCGCGGTGATGACGATGCCGAGGTTGGACAGGGAGCCGTTGATGGACGTCATCTCCTTGAAGCGCTCGCCCTGAGACTGACTCTTCAGCATTCGCTCGCTGCCGGCCAAGTCCACCAGGCACAGAGTGGCTGAGCGAATAAATGAACGCACAAGCGGGTTTAACGGAGATAAAGAAACGCAGAACTCGGGTTCTAAAATGAGTCGTCTCAACCCGAACCACAGAGCTGTATTCTGGGTAATGCGTGGGAGTATACGCACACTTGCACTTGACATCCCGGCCAACGTTCACTCCCTCGATGTCCAGCTGGAACACCGAATGGGAGCGGGAGGAGCGGTCGTTCTGGGTCGTCTGGGCCGTGGAGCGATTCTGATTGGCCAACATTATGAGGCCCAGAACCTGGCGGGTGGGGGGTGTCAAACGGAGCATTGAGGCGTGAGGACATGACACGGATCGTCGTTTACCCATGGAGGTCTGCCGTGGACGGGTCCGTACCTGATCCTCGTTGCAGACGCGCTCGTACGTGAGGTTGGTGATGGTCACCTCGTTGCTGGAGGACTTCCGGATCTCGTGCTCGGGCCTCTTGCTGGCCTTGCCGGAGTACAGGAGGTCTCGCAGGCTCTCGTTGTAAATTTCCACAAAGCTCGCCGTGAAGGTGAACTGAGACAAACGGACACAGACAGGCTGAGTGCCGAGGCAGAGCACGGTGGTGGTGGGACATGCAGCGGCTGTGCTGGGTGGTGCTGGGATCACTGTGTGAGTCTACACCAGAGACTTCTTTTCCCCAAAGCTACAGACTGGGCTGCCGCCGATGCACCTGTCTCTGGGACATCGTGTTGTCCTATTGATGTGTCCGACGGTACTTTAGTAATAATAATAATAATAATACACATGTATCTGAATCAGTTTAAATTCCACGTCCTGAGTTTTTGTTTAGTTGAATAAGTTGTGCCGATGTCCAGTAAGAGATCAACTTTGTTCCTGGAAGTCACAATATTGCTGACATCCTCTACAGCGACAATACTAGAATATTTAATAAAAATATCCTGAAGTAAAATGACTTGTCTGCAGCCATTGTCTGCACAATTAATAAAGTTTACACATTTTGAGTCGCACATAACGAACAGAGTTCGCCGTAGACGTTTCCCTCAGGACCAGAAAGACTCACACAGTGAAGGTTGGCCTTGCGTCGGCAAGATGGCCACGAACACGGCTGGAAGTGTCATTTGCTGGTTCCCCATACCAACTTAAAAAGGCGATGATGCACGTGTTCACATGTTTCTACTGAAGTGGCCAGAATTCTTTTTAATTATGGCCGTTTTAAAATGCTTTTGGCGAGTCATAATAACGACCCGCGGGTGAAATAAACAACGGTTCACTTTGAATACAGCGGCCTCTTTTCCTTGGATGTGTTCCCCTGCAGCCCACTGGTCCCTCACGACTAAGGATGGGTGAAAAGCAGAGAAGATCTTCAACGTGTACACTCCTCTTCCTCCTCCACTGACCTCCCAGCCCTGCGCCGCTAGTTTCTCTGCCGCTCTGAAGATCTGCTTCACGGCTCTGGGAATGACGCCTCTGGACTCGTCACACTCGTCCCCCTCCATGGTGTACGTCTTGCCGCTGCCCGTCTGGCCGTAAGCGAAGCAGCAGACGTTGTAGCCGTCCAACGCCGACTGCACCAGCAGCGAGATCTCCTCGAAGACCTGGAAGCGACAAAAGCATCAGGACTTCGCCGCTCTGGTGGGGAAAACGGATGGATTTTATACTTTAAATGTTTTCACGATAACGTGAAGAATCTTTCACGTCCCGTTTTGATGCATGTTGTTTACCTCCTGCTGCAAAGACTGGGGGCCAAACACGCGGTCAAAATTGAAGTTGTAGTTCTTCTGAGTGTCAGCAGCTTTGCCTGTGTGGGACTAAAACACAGAATTAAGTTTTAGTCAAATCAAAGCAAAGAATTAACATGTCTGACGGAGCCCGACAACACGTTTGTTATGTTAACTGTGGCATCCAATTCATTAAAGTAATTTCTTATCTATGATGCAACTGGCTCAGAACAGGGTTCTTACACATGTTGACAAATGGATTTCCATGACTTTAAACCACATTTCCATGACCAAACTGAAATCTCGGTATAAACATGAAGAATTTAGAACATGTTGCGTATTAAAGGCGTACGCCGGCTTATATTGTGAGCGTCTTTCTTTAAAAAACATATTAATTATTTTAAACTCTGCATGAATGAACATGTGATTATAACAAATTTCCATGACTTTAACAAAACTTTTACGATTTACGTTTTTTCCAGGCCTGGAAATGACCATTTTAAAATTCCATGACTTTTCCAGGTTTTCCATGACTGTACGAACCCTGTCAGAATCATCCTGGAAACTGTGGCTACCACCTGTTCCTGTGGCTGCAGAGGACAACAACGCCTTGATGGATCTATTTATTCACATGTCCGAAGTGGCTCGGCCCCTGGAGTCTCACCTCCTCTGTTTTAGCCAGCGTTATCGTGGTGCTGTCGCTGGCCGCCAGCTGGATGTGCTTGCTGAGGCCTCCCTCCACCAGAGGGCGCACCCGGCAAAAGACCCGAATGTTGCCCTGCAAGAAAAAAGGGCGATGAGAAAAATTCATCTCTCGGCAGCGTTTCCCTCGGGACGGTGAGAACAGAAATAAAGTGTCCTCACCTTCAGCTCCTGGATGGCGTTGTGGAGCCGCCGGCGCTCCATCTCCCCGGCGTGCAGCTCGTCCTTCTGCTGGACCACAGTGTCCTTGAGAGAGCTGACCTCTTCCTCCGTGTCTCTGAGGGTCACCTGCAGGCGGGCCAGAGTCGACTCCTGGACCGACAGCTTCATCTGGAGAGGAGACATTGATAAAGATCCGGGTCACACTTCACCTCCTTCATGCTCAGTAGTTTGAGTGAATAATAGTCAGGGTTCTTACACATTTTGACCAGTGGATTTCCAGGACTTTCGCAGGACTTTAAAACAAATTTCCATGACCAAACTGAAATCTCGGTATAAACATTAAAAATATAGAACATTTTGCGTATTGAGAGCGTACGCCGGCTTATATTTTGAGCGTCTTTCTTTAAAAAACATATTAATTATTTCAAACTCGGCGTAAATGAACATGTGATTATAACACATTTCCATGACTTTTCCAAAACTTTGATGATTTAAGTTTTTTCCATGACTTCTCCAGGCCTGGAAATGACCATTTTAAAATTCGATGACTTTTCCAGGTTTTCCATGACCGTACGAACCCTGAATAGTCCTGTGGTAGCGCACTAGTTCTATTAAGGCTATACAATACTTGCCAGTATTGGCTGGTATTCCAGCCACAGACTTCCTACCTTGAGAGTTTGCAGCTCCGTCTCCTGGCTCTCCCGCAGAGTCTCCATGACCTTGTGTTTGCTCTCAAAGTTAGAGAGCTCCTTTTCAAGAGTGCTCTTATCACTGGACACCATCTCCAGCTCATCCCGCACCCCTGACAGCACCTGCAGCTCCGCCTCATACTCACTGGAACCACAGCAGACGGGACATTTAGCGGCGTCAGAATGAACCGCCGTTATGATGACGTAACGCTCTTTTACAAATGGAACGGTCCTCGGCACCTGATCTGGCTCCTCTGACGAGCTACAGTTTTCTCCACTTCAGCGACTCTCGACTGACTCTGGACCATCGTGCCTTTCAGCGTCTCGTTCTCCTGGCTGGTCGCTTTGACCTTGGTCTGGTAGTTACGGATCTTACCCTCCATGTCGATGACCTTGCCCTTCAGGTCCCATGGTTGACGCTTGGAGCCCCCGACCACACCTGTGCACAACGAGCGTGAACAACAGGCGTGACAGGTCCATTCAGACCACAACGGAACAAGACTGGTCTACACACGCCTCTTTGGAATTGTGCAGCAGAGCTCTGAATAAAACTCATCTCAGATTAAATAAACTTGTGTTGATGCAACGCCGCCTTAAACTCAAAACACTGTTTTTCAAGTAGCTCAATAATCAATTCACTTGATTTGACATCATTCGCTGAGGAACAATAACCACGTGGAAATGATTCATTCACCTGTTTTGGGGCATGCCGGTGCAACAGTTGGTTTCGCGTTGCCTCCCTTTGCTGCAGTTGAAGCTATAGATTGTTTCAGGACGCCTGAAGGGGAAAACAACCCAATAAAGAAGAATGTCCAAATCAGTCAGTTGTTACCGTAATAACACGATGGATCCACATCTCTTCGATAGTAATACATCTAGTCCTGCAATCCTGACACAACAGAACACGGCTCAGCGTATTCCCTTAGCTCGTCTTACCTCTGGAAGGACCAACCGCCACGGTGGCAGCGCCCACGCCTCTGACTGGCCGTGCTGTGTGGGAGGCAACGTGGGACGGAGAGGTTGATGTTTTGTAACAAGACAATAACCTCACAAATTAAAACACACAAGCTTGATGTTTTCCTCAAATTATCTCATACAGTCGTACAGAAAAAACAAAGACTCTGAAACTCTCAGCTCGCTTACAAATGGGTGCCCTGGTTGCTGCGGCAGGAAGCCGCCGGCCGCCGATGATCGTAGCCGCTGCTTGTGGTTTGACGGGCTCGGGGTCTTTGCGAATCTTCTTCTGCAAATACAAGAAACACCACCAGCGTGAGGCGCCAGCAGTGATTCAGCCTCTAGCACACCTATCATCACAATCAGAAGTATTTATTTGCTACGTATGACACACAAAGAATTTGCCTTGGCGGCTGGTGTGTACACGTTAGACAGACAAACAAAACAACAACAATCAAAAACAGTCAACATATGAATCTGTTCATGAGGGTCAGTGGGGGACCCAAGCTGTGTTCATGAAATGATCATTATCGGGACTCAGTATGGAGGTTTAATCAAAACCTTGTTTGAACTACCGCAGCGAGAACTTTAACATGTGAGACATTATAATCGGCTTCATGGCAGAGAGAGAAACTGATATTTAATGTGAAGAACGTGCGATAGAGCCACACCTGGGTGCTGTGAGCTGGATAACGGGTTGCATGAGGTGCAGCAGCAGAATAAAAGTGACAAAAGATGGAGAGGGTTTTAGTACAAACCTGAGCAGGCTCAACATCTTGTCCATTCTCTGAGCTGCTGCTGCTCGCCAGCAGGACCCTCTTGCTTGAACTGACTGGCAAGCGGGACATGTTCTGATGAGGGGAGAGAGGGAAGACATGACGCAAACAGACCAGCGCAGAACAAGATATCCATCAGGAGCATATGATGTGTGTATGTGAGCAGTACAGTCGGGCTGGCTACTTTCTCCAGACCTCCATGATGGCAGACTGGGAAATGTCTGAGTCTTTATTGACCATCTTTATTTTAACTCGACTCAAAGTTGACACCATGGTCAAATCTGCCCGGCCTGAGGACATCCAACATCAGCTGTTATCTGCCCTTTTTTAAAGCGGCCACTTTGACATGTCATTTCAAGGTAAACACAGGTGTAAAGCATAAAGAAACACACACACACACACACACACACACAGAAACAACACACCCCTTCTAGGCTTCCATAGTACCTCTGTTGTTTCTCTGAGTATGTTGTAACGTTATAGCGAAACAAACTAATTTATACATTAACGTTATGCTTATTAATTTACTCAAAATCGCCGTCTCAATGAGGCCTAACGTTACATAGTAAACAGACGTTTAACACTTGTAGCTAAAGTTCACAATAGTTTTGGTTGATAAACATTTTTTACAACATTAGGTGATAATATATGTATTATTATTATTCATCATCTATGATGAGAAAGTCATTTATGACCGCAACACAACATTATGTGACGCTAATATGAAGCTAACATGTCAGGAGGACTGCGTCAGCTTCCACCAGAGGGCTGTTTGCTCGCGTGACGTTAGCGGCTAGGTTACCCGTTACCTTGGGCATAAAAGGTAAATAGCCACATTTGACTTCCGGAACTAGTCTCTAAGCAGGCTTTGTGGACCCTCCTTAAAATACGAAATGAAAGAAACAATAAGCTTTGAGTTATTAAACCATTTACCTTGACTATCGCTGAGTTTTCGTAAAGGTTGACTCCAACTCGCTGTTTCCGCTCGTTTGAATTTCAAATTGAACTGTTTTGGTGGCGCTCCGGACCAGCGGCCGTGATTGGTTGAGCCAGAGTAAATCCCGCCCGTTTTTACGTATGCTTGGTAAGAAGCACGGAGTGTCCCGCTCGGGCGGGATAGACGCTGTTTGTACAGTGAAGACAAGTCCAGACTAGTCTAGCGACCAGTGATCAAACACATCCCATGCTATACTACAATGTAGCTACGTTAGTGGGGCAGATAACAGCATTTTTTGATGAAGAATCGTTCAAATGTGGATACAAGCACCAACATTGGCACAATTACTCTATGGATACTGCTCTTCCAATAAAGAACGTTAGCCAACGCAAAAAAAGCTCATGTCGGCCGCGGCGGCCATTTTATTTCCCGCCATTATCAAAATATGCGTTTTCCATGATATCTCCTGAAAAAAACATCAAAGTACATATAAGATGATGTCAACCCCTATGTTTTGATGGTCAAGGATTGCAATGATACCATAGACAGCATCATTGAATGCTTTGTGGCATTCATGGCCACCATTTTGCCTTCCTCCATAACCAAATTCTGTATTTTGCGTCGTATCTTTTCAGCCAAACACAATAAATGAAAAGTGGTAATGTATACCCCTATGTTTTGATGGTCAAGGATTACAATGATACACAACACCATACACTTTATAAATCTAAAGATAAGTCTAATTGTGAGGTATAATAAACTGCCTTGAGTGATGGTGGGAGGCTCCACACTGTTCAAAAAGCTCAGTTGGCAGCCATACTTGAGTCTCTTGTCAAAATCTATGATACCAAACCAGAAGTAGAAACCATTATCATTGATGGCTCAGCACTCAACAGTTTGCCCCCACGGAGCTCTAAGACATTTGACGACTATGCATCATTTGAGTTTCTCCCAAAAGTACAGGCATACTCTGCGAAATACAAGAGAACAGACATAGTCTTTGACGTGTACCAGCAATCAAGTCTGAAAGCAGAGACCAGGTCTAAGAGAGGACATGGAGCCAGAAGGAAAGTGACCAGCAATGGCAAAATACCAACTAACTGGCGGAACTTTCTTAGAAATGACAACAATAAAACTGAGTTGTTCCACTTCCTTGCTGACAAGGTTGCACAAACATTGACACCAAATGTGCTTATAGTGACCAAAGAGGAGCAAGCTGTCAGCAATCAGTCCATCAACCTAGATGAAGTCAGTTCATGCCCACATGAGGAAGCGGACACCAGGATCTTTGTCCATGCCAAGCATGCAGTCCAAAATGGCAGCAAAAACATCATGATCAAAGCCAGTGATAGACGTCCTTGTTATAGCAGTCAGTGCTTTACCAGTTTTTCAAGCAGCAGGTCTACAACAGTTATGGATTGCTTTTGGTCAAGGAGTGAACATGAGGTGGATCCCTGTACATGACCTCTGTCAGTGTATAGGAAGAGAGAGGAGAAGAGGAATCCTTTTCTTCCATGCCTTTACAGGCTGTGATGTTGTTTCAGCCTTCCGTGGCAAAGGGAAGAAGACTGCTTGGCAAACGTGGGGTGTATTTGATGAAGCCTCTGAAGTCTTCACCAAACTCAGCCACTATCCACCAAGAATAGATGACAGTGACCTGAAGACTTTAGAAAGGTTTGTGGTCATGATGTCTGACAAATCCAGTGAAGCAGCAGGAGTGGATGATGCCAGGTTGGACTTGTTTGCTTAGAAAACAGCGGTCATACGAAGCCATTCCTCTGACTAAAGCGGCATTGCTTCAGCATGTAAAGCGTGCAGCCTACCAGGCAGGCTGCATTTGGAGTCAGGCAACAGCATTTCAACCAGAACCAGAGAGTCCTTCTGAGTGGGGATGGACCAAGAAAGATGATCAGTGGCAGGTCCTCTGGACAGAGCTATCACCAATAGCAGAGAGTTGCCAGCAGCTGACCAAATGTGGATGCAAGGTAGAATGCAAAGGAAGATGCAAATGTTACCAGTTTGGTCTTACCTGTACAGCTCTGTGCAGCTGTAGGTGTCTGGACTAGAAAAAACTGCAATGAACTTTCAAACATTTTAGATGTCTCAGAAAAACTAAATAGATCTAACCTCCTCAATAACATGATACATTCTGTTTATTAAACATTCTTCATATTAAATCATTTTTCTGTCTTTTTCCATGTTATTTACTAGATGTCACCAATTACGATCTTTTACATTATTGATGTTCCAAGGGCAAATAATAGAGGATTTAATGGTAAAAATGTCCCATGGGTACAATTCTGTGGCAGAATATGTCTGTCAAGCAGCAAAATTGGCAGCCATCTTGGAAAATGGGGGCCATTTTTGAAATTTAAGTGGCTAACGTTCTTTATTTAATTAATGACCCCAGAGGGATACATATACCAAATTTGGTGCTTGTATCCACTTTTGAACGATTGTTACAGTTATCTGCCCCACTACGTCTGAACTTCTTAATATTATGTTTTACCCTCTCAAAATGTGGCTCAGGCTGCCCTGCGATGACACCAACTGTCATCACTGCATCTCCCCGCCCATCCGAACCTCTAGGGGTTTGTGGAGTATCTTCGATGGTTGGTGGTGTGCTTTTATTTCAGTGGTCCCAGCAGATGATCAATTCTACATTATAATAAGGGGAGATGAAATCAAGCGTTCTGATTGGTTGAGAGTGAGTCACGGGGTGATGATCTATTCTACAGTAAAGAATTGATGACTAGCAATCCCACACACATGTACTGCACGTGTATGGTAGACTAACACACACACACACACACATCTACATATATATAATATATATATTTAATATATATTAAATAATATATATAATATATATCTAATATAGATATAATATGATATATATATTATGTATATATATAATATAATATATAGATATCATATATATTTTGTATAATATATATATTATATAATATATATTGTATGTGTATATATATATACACAATATTATTATATATACAATTTCCAAACAACAACTGTAATTGTGGGAGCTATTCTCTTCAACTTTTACACATTGTAAACTGTCAGTCAACCACTGGAAAAACATCAAACATTACATAATCATGCATTCTCACCACAGAGTCTGGACTGTAATCAAATAAATAAAGACAAATAACATTCTATTTTTCTTTCTTTTTTTTCATCATAAAACTTTTTTTTCCGAACTTTATTCTCCTTAAGGGAAGAAACTGACTGTTCAGATGAGCAAGAGGTGAAACGGTGCATACAATATGCGAGAGTGTAGCATATAAGAGAGCCGTTAATAACTGTACTATTATCAGGAGCATCAGTAATAACATTAACAGGAATATTGAGAATCTTTTTTTTTTTTTATAAGAAGACACGTTAAAATACCAGGAGGAGCGTAGATGAGGAGGAGTCAGGCTGCTGGGACTCTGATAGGCTAAGAGACAGCTTGTGCACAAAGACAGCACTGTGTCCCAGGTCCCCGAGACGTGTTTCATGTCATGTGATCAGAAGGACATATACATATATATATATAGATATATATATACATCCTCCAATTCTCCGTGTGACCGTGACCCGGGACACAGCCGATGCTTTGCCACGTTGATTTGGGGTTCCTATAGTTTCCATATATGCTTTACACGGGACAAACTTTCCCTTTTTACAGATGAAAAACTTCTTTCTATCTATTTTATGTACAGCATACTGCAATACAATAATGCCCTCATGCTTATAATAACGTGGAGAACATTTGCAATGGTTATATTGAAAGTAGTTATATGTATGAAAAAAAAAGAAGAGATTGATAACAGTACCAGTCAGCCATTTTTTTGTATCACACAATCATTATTCCCCCAATAACCGACTGCGATGCGTCGGCCGTCTTTACGACTATTGGAGAATAGTTGATTATTTGAGAAGTCACAAACAAAGGGGACTTAAAACGCTCTGTGAGGATTCTCCTGACATTCATGCATCACTTTGCTTTCTCTCCTAGTTTGTTCACACGTTCCTCTGTTGGTAGAAAAATACATACATATGATATAGATTTATAGATATATATACACTACCGTTCAAAAGTTTGGGATCACTTAGAAATGTCCTTATTTTTCAAAGAAAAGCATTGTTTTTTTCAATGAAGATAACATTAAATCAATCAGAAATACACTCTATACATTGTTAATGTGGTAAATGACTATTCTAGGTGGAAACGTCTGGTTTCTAATGAAATATCTCCAGAGGTGTATAGAGGCCCATTTCCATCAACGATCACTCCAGTGTTCTAATGGTACATTGTGTTTGCTAATCGCCTTAGAAGACTAATGGATGATTAGAAAACCCTTGTGCAATTATGTTAGCACAGCTGAAAACTGTTTTGCTGATGAGAGAAGCTATAAAACTGGCCTTCCTTTGAGCTAGTTGATTATCTGGAGCATCACATTTGTGGGTTCGATAAGACTCTCAAAATGGCCAGAAAAAAATAACTTTCATGTGAAACTCGCCAGTCTATTCTTGTTCTTAGAAATGAAGGCTATTCCATGCGAGAACTTGCAAAGAAACTGAAAATGTCCTACAGCGGTGTGTACTACTCCCTTAACCAGAGCAGAAAGAGAAGTGGGAGGCCCCGGTGCACAACTCAGCAAGAAGACAAGTACATTAGAGTCTCTAGTTTGAGAAATAGACGCCTCACAGGTCCTCAACTGGCAGCTTCTTTAAATGGTACCCGCAAAACGCCAGTGTCAACGTCGACAGTGAAGAGGCGACTCCGGGATGCTGGCCTTCTAGGCAGAGTGGCAAAGAAAAAGCCATATCTGAGACTGGCCAATAAAAAGAAAAGATTGGTATGGGCAAAAGAACACAGGCATTGGACAGAGGAAGATTGGAAAAAGGTGTTATGGACAGATGAATCCATCTGACACCATCTGTCAAGCATGGTGGAGGTCATGTGATGGTCTGGGGCTGCTTTGGTGCTGGTAAAGTGGGAGATTTGTACCAGGTAAAAGGGATTTTAAATAAGGAAGGCTATCACTCCATTTTGCAACGCCATGCCATACCCTGTGGTCAGCGCTTGATTGGAGCCAATTTCCTCCTCCAACAGGACAATGACCCAAAGCACACCTCCACATTGTGCAAGAACTATTTAGGGAAGAAGCAGGCAGCTGGTATGCTGTCTGTAATGGAGTGGCCAGCACAGTCACCAGATCTCAACCCCATTGAGCTGTTGTGGGAGCAGCTTGACCGTATGGTCCGCAAGAAGTGCCCATCAAGCCAATCCAACTTGTGGAGGTGCTTCAGGAGGCGTGGGGTGACATTTCAACAGATTACCTCAACAAATTAACAGCTAGAATGCCAAAGGTCTGCAATGCTGTCATTGCTGCAAAAGGAGCATTCTTTGGACAAGCAAAGTTTGAAGAAAAAAATTAATACTTCAAATACAAATCATTATTTCTAACCTTGTCAATGTCTTGACTATATTTTCTATACATTTTGCAACTCATTTGATAAATAAAAGTGTGAGTTTTCATGGAAAACACGAAATTGTCTGGGTGATCCCAAACTTTTGAACGGTAGTGTATAAATTAAAAAAAGAAGTAAAACAATGGCAAACATAGACATGAAGTAGACGCTTCATCAAGTGCTTTCTTCACGACCCCTCGCACCTCTTCTTCTCTCTGCGGGGTCGTTTTAAAACTCACACTAAGTATTCACTCAGTCCGTCCCGGCCGGCGTTGATCTTGGATTCCTCGTTTCCTTCTTTCCTTGCCCTTGTTCTGTCTGGAACAAAAATAATGGAGGATGTTCAGATTA
Source organism: Pseudoliparis swirei (assembly GCF_029220125.1). NCBI lineage: Eukaryota > Metazoa > Chordata > Actinopteri > Perciformes > Liparidae > Pseudoliparis > Pseudoliparis swirei. The sequence continues at coordinate 2,209,167 of NC_079388.1, forward strand.
ATATGATCCAATTGTGTTTAAAATAACACCATTCTCTAGACATGTGCAGAGAGTCGTGTGATTTTCTCTTTTTTTGGGGGGTGTATTTGGCAGATATTTGACATCTTCATCCTCCGATAGTGCCCATTGCAAACAACGCAATACAAAAAGAGAGGGGACACCAGTGAGCCTCTCTTATCGAGCTCCTCGGACTCGGACTGCTGGTTTAGCAGGTGAACTAGACTCCACATACTTCAGGTCTGGATGTCATCAGCATCTCATTCGTCATGTTCTAGAAGCCCAAAGTGATGTGGGATCAGGGTTCTGTTCAGCGTGGCTCCAGCCTGAAGGATGGACCAGCAGTTCTACTCGGAGAGACTGGGCACACTGGGCTCAGGAATCGAGAAGCACATTGTAGAATATCTGAGTTCTGACCGGTGATGTAATGCTTCTTAAAAAGGAGGAAAACAAACGTCGTTGGGGAAGCGCCCCGTGAGCCGCGTCTTCTTCCTCCAGGAAACGATGAGAGTGAAATGTTCTTGTGGACCTTTGTACACGGCAAACACAATAAGAAAAGTCTCCAGTGGAGTGGGGATCGCCTCCTACGAGTCCATGTGCTCCACCTGGATGGCCGAGGTGGAGACGGTGAGGCAGAGGTTCTTGTGGACCACCGGCAGGTCCGCCACGGAGACCGGTTTGTACTGGATGTCGCCGGCTGACACTGTCTTGTACTGGTGCAGGTCGAAGGGGCACTGGACCACGGCCTGCTGCTGCTGGGTGGGCTGGTAGCTGCCTGGCGGCCCGGGGCTCTGGGTGTTGTTGTTGTTGGCCTGGCTTTGGAGCTGGCCCGCTCTGCCCCTCCCCCGCCCGCGGCCTCGGCCCGGTGTGAGGCCCCGGGCCTGCTGAGCGGCTAGCGTGGCCGCCACTGTCAGCGGGTCGGGGTTGTGCTTCCCCATGTGTTTCATTAGATACGTCTCCTAGGGAGAGAGAGAGGAGATGAGGGCGGAGCTACAAACAGAACTACAAACAGAACTACAAACAGAGCTACAAACAGAGCTACAAACAGAACTACAAACAGAGCTACAAACAGAACTACAAACAGAGCTACAAACAGAGCTACAAACAGAACTACAAACAGAGCTACAAACAGAACTACAAACAGAGCTACAAACAGAACTAAAAACAGAACTACAAACAGAACTACAAACAGAACTACAAACAGAGCTACAAACAGAACTACAAACAGAACTACAAACAGAACTACAAACAGAGCTACAAACAGAACTACAAACAGAGCTACAAACAGAACTAAAAACAGAACTACAAACAGAACTACAAACAGAACTACAAACAGAACTACAAACAGAACTAAAAACAGAACTACAAACAGAACTACAAACAGAACTACAAACAGAGCTACAAACAGAACTACAAACAGAACTACAAACAGAACTACAAACAGAACTACAAACAGAACTACAAACAGAGCTACAAACAGAACTAAAAACAGAACTACAAACAGAACTACAAACAGAGCTACAAACAGAACTACAAACAGAACTAAAAACAGAACTACAAACAGAACTACAAACAGAGCTACAAACAGAACTAAAAACAGAACTACAAACAGAACTACAAACAGAGCTACAAACAGAGCTACAAACAGAACTACAAACAGAGCACAAACAGAGCTACAAACAGAGCTACAAACAGAACTACAAACAGAGCACAAACAGAACTACAAACAGAGCTACAAACAGAACTACAAACAGAACTACAAACAGAACTACAAACAGAACTACAAACAGAGCTACAAACAGAACTACAAACAGAGCTACAAACAGAACTACAAACAGAACTACAAACAGAACTACAAACAGAGCTACAAACAGAACTACAAACAGAACTACAAACAGAGCTACAAACAGAACTAAAAACAGAACTACAAACAGAACTACAAACAGAGCTACAAACAGAGCTACAAACAGAGCTACAAACAGAACTACAAACAGAACTACAAACAGCGCACAAACAGAGCTACAAACAGAACTACAAACAGAGCACAAACAGAGCTACAAACAGAGCTACAAACAGAACTACAAACAGAGCTACAAACAGAACTACAAACAGAACTACAAACAGAGCTACAAACAGAACTACAAACAGAACTACAAACAGAGCTACAAACAGAACTAAAAACAGAACTACAAACAGAACTACAAACAGAACTACAAACAGAGCTACAAACAGAACTACAAACAGAACTACAAACAGAGCTACAAACAGAACTAAAAACAGAACTACAAACAGAGCTACAAACAGGGCTACAAACAGAACTACAAACAGAGCTACAAACAGAACTACAAACAGAACTACAAACAGAGCTACAAACAGAACTACAAACAGCGCTACAAACAGAGCTACAAACAGAACTACAAACAGAGCTACAAACAGAACTACAAACAGAGCTACAAACAGAGCTACAAACAGAGCTACAAACAGAACTACAAACAGAACTACAAACAGAGCTACAAACAGAGCTACAAACAGAGCTACAAACAGAACTACAAACAGAACTACAAACAGAACTACAAACAGAGCTACAAACAGAACTACAAACAGAACTAAAAACAGAGCTACAAACAGAGCTACAAACAGAGCTACAAACAGAACTACAAACAGAACTACAAACAGAGCTACAAACAGAACTACAAACAGAACTACAAACAGAGCTACAAACAGAACTAAAAACAGAACTACAAACAGAACTACAAACAGAACTACAAACAGAGCTACAAACAGAGCTACAAACAGAACTACAAACAGAGCTACAAACAGAACTACAAACAGAGCTACAAACAGAACTACAAACAGCGCTACAAACAGAGCTACAAACAGAACTACAAACAGAGCTACAAACAGAACTACAAACAGAACTAAAAACAGAGCTACAAACAGAGCTACAAACAGAGCTACAAACAGAACTACAAACAGAACTACAAACAGAACTACAAACAGAGCTACAAACAGAGCTACAAACAGAACTACAAACAGAACTACAAACAGAGCTACAAACAGAGCTACAAACAGAGCTACAAACAGAGCTACAAACAGAACTACAAACAGAACTACAAACAGAACTACAAACAGAGCTACAAACAGAACTACAAACAGTGTGCTCACCGAGGTGTAGGACCGGTTGCAGAGGCCGCAGGAGAACAGCTTGGCGTGTTTGACGGTGTGTGTGGACAGGTGCACCTCCAGGCTGGCAGCGTCGCTGTAACCACGGTTACAGTTGTGGCACTTGAACGGCTTGTCTTTGTTGTGCTGCCGGCGGTGAGACTGTGGAAGAAATCAACAACACCATTTAACTTGATTTTGACTAAACTGTAAACCCCCCCAATCTGGATCGTGGTCCATGTCTACTTCTAATTATTCATAATTCCTGTCATATTCATTGAATGTTTATGTAACTCTGTTCATCTGGTGTCATGACATCTATTGTTCATCTGGTCACATGACATCTATTGTTCATCTGGTCACATGACATCTATTGTTCATCTGGTCACATGACATCTATTGTTCATCTGGTCACATGACATCTACTGTTCATCTGGTCACATGACATCTATTGTTCATCTGGTCACATGACATCTATTGTTCAACTGGTCACCTGACATCTATTGTTCATCTGGTCACATGACATCTATTGTTATTCTGGTCACATGACATCTATTGTTCATTTGGTCACATGACATCTATTGTTCATCTGGTCACATGACATCTATTGTTCATCTGGTCACATGACATCTATTGTTCATCTGGTCACATGACATCTATTGTTCATCTCTCTCCAGGATGGACAGAACAATAGATGTCATGTGACCAGATGAACAATAGATGTCATGAGACCAGATGTCCTCCTCTGTTGCTCTCCTGAAGGGTTCTTCCCTTTTTCTATATTTTTGATCCGATGTGAGGTCAAAGGTCAAAGGTCAGGGATGTCTATGTCTACAGACTGTAAAGGGGAGTTTGTAATTCGTGATGTTGGGCAACACAAAATAAACTGAACTGAATCTCTCTTCTAATGTGATCTACTTTTGACGTGTACGTTCTTGTTCCCACCAACACACACAGAGAGAGGACAGCACACCAAAGTGTTGTGATGATGTCATCAGGTCAGACGCGAGCATCAAACCGGTTCTTTTACCTGGAGGTTGGACAACTGAGTGAAAGCCTTTTCACAGCCAGGGTGGTTACACTTATACGGCCGGTCACCGGTGTGAATCCTGAAGAAATCACAGGGAGAAACACCGTTGGTTAATCAAACACTGAAGCACGATGAAGTGTCGAGTGTCTTCTGGTATTCAAAGCCACACGTCTACAACGCCGCGAAGAGGCGATTCCTTTTGGTGCGTGATGTTGAGTATTAGTTTGAGTTATTTGAACCCCTTTGACTGGTTCTCACTTTACCCGTCACCACTGTAGGGTGAGGCATGAAGCTGTGGAACAAGTCTTTTGGACATCATAAACAATGTACTGTCTCTTTAAGGGGTTGTTTGACGGCAGTATGAGGGTCAGACAGGGCAGGAGCACCAGCAGCGGAGCAAAGACATTCACACGCCGAAAGAAATAATCATGAGAATCATTTTTAGATATAGCGTCCGCTTGAACTGACAATTGTATTTCTTAATACATTGCAGTGCGTTGCTTCGCTCCCCTGCTGGTTGGTAATAGCCTCGCACTGAAGGCAGGAAGTCACCACGAGCCGCTCTTGGCTCGAGGCTGATGGGCAACCTACTTTCAAATTAAAGTCCAATTAATCGTGACCCCCCTTAACGGCTTCGTTTGGCAACTCTTGATTGGGTTTATAAAAACAATAGGAACCCAGCTGACAACACGGCATGTTACAAACACACGACAGCCACCACAACGCCACGACTCTCTACAGGGTTCTTACACATTTTGACCAGTGGATTTCCAGGACTTTTCCAGGACTTTAAACCAAATTTCCATGACCAAACTGAATTCTCGGTATCAACATGAAAATTTTTGAAAATTGTGCGTATTGAGAGCGTACGCCGGCTTATATTCTGAGCGTCTTTCTTTAAAAAACGTATTAATTATTTCAAACTCGGCGTAAATGATGTGATTCTAACAAATTTCCATGACTTTTCCCCAACTTTTATGATTTAAGTTTTTTCCATGACTTTTCCAGGCCTGGAAATGACCATTTTAAAATTCCATGACTTTTCCAGGTTTTCCATGACCGTACGAATCCTGTCTCTACACACCTGCCCCCCCCCCCCCCCCCTGTACCGTACATGCACACATCAAGAACATCACAAGCCGGCCACTCGAACCCGCCCAGTACCGTGTGTGCTGCTGCAGGTGGCTGAGCTGCCTGAATGTTTTCTGGCAGTAGGAGCAGGTGTAGGGCTTGGCCCCGGTGTGGATGCGGATGTGCTGGGACAGGTAGCTGGAGTTGGCGAAGGACTTGGAGCAGTGGGGGCACTTGTGGGGCTTGGCCTCCGTGTGGTTTCTAACGCGGGGGGGGGGGGGGGGGGAACCGGGATTGAGGAGGTGGAGAGAGAGAGAGAGAGACAGAGAGAGAAACAGAGAGAGGTTTTTAAGCTACAGCATGACCAACGACTTCACCGTGAGCTGAGGACCAAATCATGCGTTAACGTCGGCGGGATCGGCGATCAATAGTCACGCCTCTCTCTCCTCTCTCTCTCCCTCTCTCTCTCCATCAGTGTGCCCTGCTCTGGGTGGAGTGTGTCTATGAGTGTGAGGCCGGTGGAACGCATCCTTCGGCTTAAAGTACGCGGCCTGAGACCCAGTGCACGGCCAAACGAGGTCAAACAACGAGGTCAAACGTAACATGTAAACCACAGGTGTCAAACATAAGGCCCGCGGGCCAAATCTGGCCCGCCACATCATTCTATGTGGCCCTCTGGTGGCTTGAAAGACATACGATCACCTTTTCTTAAAGAAATGTAAGAAAAATATCCTGCGCTTCTATTTTGAAGGTTTCAAATGAAATGGATTTATGTTATAATATTAGAGAAATGTTCTTATGTACAATTTTTCTACACTCCAAAAAACAATAATCAAATGCAAAGAGAGTTATTTAACAACATGTTGGAGTAGTTCATACTGAAATATCCTGTGCTTTTATTTTGAAGGTTTCAAATTAAAAGGATTTTTGTTATAGTATTAGAGAAATGTTCTTATGTACATTATTTCTATGTTTCGGTTACACCGGCCCTTTAAGAGGCAGCCATGATGCTGATGTGGCTCACGGTGAAGATGAGTTTGACACCCCTGATGTAAACAGTCATCATGAGGGCGTGAACGGGTGCGTGCATCACAAATATCAGAGCACGTTCACAGGAAATAAAAGAGAAAACCAGCCTGTGTTTTATCTGTGGTGTAAATATGATCATACAGGCGTAATAAACACGCGGGCGCCGTAAAACAATCGCCAACAAAGAGCGTGCGTTGTGTTGAGGTTAGGATACAAAGTGAACGCAACCAGGACACGTTGAACATCGCGGGACGGCGGAAGGTCTCCGCGTGTCGCCTGAACGCAACACGAAGGACGGGATGCTCGAAAGTAGAGTGACGATGATAGAGCAGCATGCGGAGGGGGGGAGGGGGGGGTGAGGATAACTCCAACCGCCTCCTACATGAAGGCAACTGGTACCCGACCAACACGGGGGGGAGCATGCATCCAGCCGGAGAGCTCAGCTTGGACGTGGTCAGCCGTGAGATGTGGGGATGAGGAGACGTCCAGGAACCAATCGCCAGATATCACACGAACATCAAGAGCGGAGCACTTTGATTTAAAAAAATACGTCTGGTTCAAAAGTGCAAAAAATGACTGAAACGTCGACGCAAACTCACCGTCCCCATCCTCCCTCACACACACACACACACACCGCCCAGTGTCGTACCGTGTGTGCTGCTGCAGGTGGCTGAGCTGCCTGAAGGTCTTCTGGCAGTAGGAGCAGGTGTAGGGCTTGGCCCCGCTGTGGATGCGGATGTGCTGGGACAGGTAGCTGGAGTTGGCGAAGGACTTGGAGCAGTGGGGGCACTTGTGGGGCTTGGCCTCCGTGTGCGACTTGGCGTGGATCTGCATGTCCGACTTGCTGAAGAACGTCAACGGGCACATGCGACACCTTGGGCGAGTGAGGGGCAGGAGAGAGAGGGGGAAGACGACCTTTAATGTCGGCTCACGCGGGGAGTCGGTGGTGTCGCAATAATCACCAACAAATCTGAATGAGTTCCCAGTACCTGTAGGATTTGGGCCCGTCTCTGCTGGCATGATCATCCTCATCATTTGACAGGTCGTATGGGTCAGCAGTGTGGTGCTAGCACAACAACAACAACAACATATAAGTGATGCTGACGGGCACAAACACGAACAACCCGCCATGCTGTGTAGAAGAGCAGCATCAAAGAACACGAGAGGCACACACCTGTCCAGCCGCGGCCAGGTGTGCTAGTATTAAAGCATCACTTCCTGGGGGGAGGACCACGCCCATCCCGGCCACTCGGGCCAACATCTGTTTGCTCTTCCTGCCCCGCTTGGATGGCATCGGCATGACGACCGCCGGAGGCAGAGACATGTTCTCCTTCTTGTCTGGAAACAAGAGGAAAAGAAAAGAAAGAAGTTTAGTTTCATTTATTTTGATCAGCAAAATATACAAAAATCAAAATTCAACAAAAGAAGGAAGTGGCTGACCGAAAGGGTCGAGGCTGAAGCTATCGAGCTAATAAGAGCCCTAACCTATGATTTCACGAAAAAAACTTATTTCAGAGAACCATATATATATACCTATATATAGAGAGAGAAGAAGAAGAAGAAGAAGAAGAAGAAGAAGAAGAAGAAGAAGAAGAAGAAGAAGAAGAAAGGAAGGGACAGTTGTGTGAAAACAGCAATAAGACGCAATAGGACCAAGAGTTACACAACATGATGCCTACACACACACATGTGTGTGTAGGCATGTTGTGTATTGATGTCACAAAGTAGAAAAGGTAGGAAAACACTAAAATCTCTTATTTAAATGAAATTATATTTGTGTTTCTGGCCTTAAAGCTGCATTTGGTCGCTTTTAACTTCATAACTTTCCATCCTATAATCTCAAACTGCCACTCCAGCCTGACAGCAACACATGAACCATCAGGTGACGTCACGCTGCCGCCCAACGGAAGACAACCAATCAGAGCCGAGGACTCGGTAACACAGCCGGCGAAACTCTTGAACCAAACGGCGCTCGAAAAAGAGATTTCTAATCTCAACCAGGTGAAACCCATCGAGATTAAACATCTCTTATTCGAGGGAGACCTGGACAAGACAGGCAGCAACATCAGGAACACATTTTAATAAAGGTGTAATCATTCTTTGTTATAACTATACAGGGTTCATACGTGTTGACCAATGGACTTCCAGGACTTTTCAAGGACTGTGAAATCTCTAGTATATCTTAAATGAGAGACAATAGTTTGATTAAAAGTATAAATATTTAGATAAATGTTTATTCTTTTAATGAAACTGAGTAAATGAACATATGAATATAACAAATCTCCATCAAGACTTTTTCCAGGCCTGGAAATAACAATGTGTTATCTCCCAGGACGTTTCCATGTTGAGGGCGTTCCCGCCCTGCGTGCATTCGTCCTGACGGGACGCCGTCGAACACAGACAACCAGACGATGTGAGAACGGCGAGGAAAGAAGACGCGCCGCTGACTCACCGGCGGTCATGATGCCCGTTGAGGGCACCGGCACCACGGTGATGTTCTGGGTGGCGAGCGACTGGTGCAGGTGTCCCCCGAGCGCGCTCATGCCGCCGCCTCCTTCCTGTTTGGGGACCAGCCGCATGCCGGGCCCCCCCGCCTCCACCGAGCCGTGGATGGCGAGCACGGCCGTGGGGTAGTGGGGGGAGGAGGTGGAAGACGCCGAGGCGTGAGGGAAGGAGTGCACGTTGGCCTTCTCCTGGCCCAGCTGCTCCTTCGCCTTGTTCAGGAACATGGCGTTCTCGATCTGGACGGCGATGGAGTGGAGCGAGGGAAGGAGGAAAGGAGGATAAGGGGATAGGAGACAAAGGAATAAAGGGAGGTGAGAGGTGAGGGAAAGTGGGGATGGTTTGGTGAAGTGTGTGAGGCCGGGCGGATTTAAGAAGATGACAAGGGGACATGGAGGGGGAGGGAGGGAGGGGGGGGGGGGAATAAAGGAGAGGTTGGAGGAGGAGAAGAGGAGTCAGGGAGAGAAAGCACAGGAGCAGAAGATGAGGCAATAACGGCGTGTGATGCCGGGACAGTGAGGAGAATGAAGAGAGAGGGAGGGGAGCAAGGATGGAGGAGGGAGGTAGTGAAGGAAGCGAGCAGTGGAACGGGAGAGTGAAGGAAGCGAGTAGAGAATGAGTTCAAAGGCGGCGGAGGAGACGAAGGAGGCGGGAGAGAGGAGCGACCGGACCGGAGGCGAAGAGAGATGCAGAAGGGCGATGAAGGAAGGACCAAAGGTGGGTTGAGGAGAGGAGAGAGGAGAGAGGGACAGGAGTCATCACATGATGGAGTGAACCCCGCCCATGGAAACAACTTCACCCGACTCGGCCAGTGGTTCTAATCATTGTTGTGTTGTGTCACAGCATAACATGTCCTCCGGGCATCACCATGTGTATTAAAGAGTGTTCCAACAATAAGATTGCCTCTACCTGTCCTTGCACAGTGGGGACGGGACACCAAAAGTATGATGAGTTGAAATGGGAATCGTCCATTATTTCTGTAATTAAAAAGCAACACTTAGACAAAACACCGGCCCTCTCTCCCTCCTCCTCCTCCTCCCACCGATGCTGTTTCTTCCTTTCTATTTGTTGTTTGTTTTCAGTGTCATGTGAAACGACACCATGCACGGCCGCGTTTCAAATCATCTTAGTTTGTTTCCTTTCCTTGTATCCTCTCCTCCATCGGTTGTCTCGCTGCACAGGGTTCAGTGTGCAGTGCCGGCATCGGCCAGCAGGGCGGCGGTGTTTCATCTGTGGCTGCGTGAGGCGAGCCGCCTTCGTTCTGGAAGGATCCAGGTCCAATAAGACGTGTAAGATGGCCGTTACACATCTCATTGGTTGAAGGGAAATGATTTAAGTGTTTAATGCTGTTCGTTATTTTAAATGTATAAATATATATATGTGTGTATTTCAGATTTACAGAGAAGAGGATGTGAAAGGAATCAGGCAAAGATGTTCAATCCCCAGGGGGATGGAAACAAATATATAGAAAAAAAGAAGATGTAAGAAAAACATAACTGATAATGATCTTTTGAGGCTGTTGATAAAGTTGTGTAACACATGCACCTCTAGTCTCTCACAACAGTTTGTATTGCTACTAAACAAATGACGCAATCTCAGAGCGGTGGATCATCAGTGCTAATGAGTCTGGTTTTGGAGTGCAGCCCAATGCTGTGTCAAGATGTTGGGACCATTTATTGCCTGGGGGGGTACCACAGGGCACCCCACTGGACACCACTACAGTGTGTGTAAAGAACATCCTTTCTAAGAGTGCATGACTTGGGTTTCTTTCTTTTCTTTTTTTGAAGACATCACCTACTGATTTAAAAAAAAGACTACTGTCTGTCTTTTCATCATCTAACCTCCAATCTTCTGTTTCCCGATCATCTCCCACTGACACATAGGCAACATGTTTTCTGAAGCACAAAGAAGGAAGTTTCATAGTTTCATTGTTCTAAGTTTACTCTTTTTTTGCCATGCAATTGCACTTTTTTTAAAATTTCCACACACTTTGCTAACTGTTACAGACCGATGGGAAAAAGACGTTTTTGAGGGTTAGTTTTTCTGTTTGCATGTGGAGATTGAGAATGCTATGCAGCCATAATCCCACATGCCAAGAAAAGCAAGCAAGTTATTAGCACGCAAGTAGAAACGGCATGACATTTAGTATCAAAAGGGGTTTAAGCCCTGTAGCCGAGTGTCAGCCCATACAAAAAAAACATAACTTCAACATTACGAACTCAAATAACTAAAGGGAAGAGAAATATTGTCCATGAAAAAGATCTGCAACGCATAACCTGAAGCATGTATCTACTCGTGAACGACGGGGCGCGTTACGCCGATACGTTCCTTCTTTCATCTTCATCTTTCTAGCCGTAATTAGTCGGTGTTACGGTCTAACAGGCGACCGTGTTAACTGGCGACTTTTTAGCCGAACGCGTCCATTGTTGTCGAAGTTACGGAGGCCGTTAGAGAACACGTATAGCTGTCCTCGTGAATGCCTCTTTGTTTAATTGTGTAATACAGTGTCAAACCCTCTAAGATACATAATAATATATACTATAAAATCTAAACAATGCGGCATCCGCGAGGACAGCTATAGGTGTTCTCTTCGTGTTTTCAACAGCGGTCTGTAACGACAACGGACGCGTTCGGTTGAAAGTCGCCAGTTAACACGGTCGCTTCTTTGACCGTAACACCGTGGCGCTGCTAGCTGCGGGCTGACGTTAGCCGTGAATAACACATTATTGTCAATAAGTGTTATAAGTAGTTTACACCAGAAAGCCCTCGTTGTGTATGTGTTAATGTTACAGTGCAGCTAACCAGCTGCGATGGGGCATCTGGGCAACAAAAAACATGGCTAGCGCTAGCTGGCTAGCGCAAGAAGACGAGGGGCTAGCTAACTTGCCTCCATTAATGTCCTCCTTTTGTTCGCTGCTCTAGCAACAAGGAGGCCCGTGTATTCACATGCCCATTAGCCCGCTAGCCACTGTGACAACACAACCGCCGTCGCTCGCCATTTCTCACTCTGCTTGTCTCGCTGAGAGAAAATAAAAAAAGAGAAAAAAAAGTCTGGAATTTAAAAAAAAAAGGAAACCGGGGAGATAAAAAACCCGTCTCTTCTGAGGGAGACGCAGCTTCATGCAGACTTCCGGCGGTCGGGACGACGGTGCTCTCAGACACACCGAACAGAACAGTTAATTAACAACGGACTGATAACTCCTGTGTTCATTACCGGTGAAATCGACTCCCCGTCAACCCCCCCGGAGCCTCTTCGGGTCGGGACAGTTGGGAAAGTTTGTCCAAATCCGCCCCTCAAAACCCTCAGATGTGCCTTTTTTTCCCTCGGATTTCTTTCCCTTTTTTCCCCTCCAGCTCGCCCAGCAGAGTCAAGTCAGAGGCAACCCGCTGCGTTTCCGGTCACGGCTTTACAAAATAAAAGCCAGGTGGATTTCTTGTTTAAAAAAGTACCAATGTCACATTAAAAAATGTATTCACGCACAGGTGGAAATTGTAATGAATTACAACCCATTGTAATGCATTGTTATAAACTACGATACATTTTTATAAAATACAACACATTGTAATACACTACAACACATTGTAATAAACTACAACACATTGTAATGAACTACAATACATTGTTATAAAATACAACACATTTTAATAAACTACAACACATTGTAATAAACTACAATACATTGTAAAAAATGACAACACATTGTAATAAACTACAAAACATTGTGAAAAATGACAACACATTGTAAGAAACTACAACACATTGTAATAAACTACAAAACATTGTAATAAACTACAACACATTGTAATAAACTACAACACATTTTAATAAACTACAACACATTGTAATAAACTACAATACATTGTGAAAAATGACAACACATTTTAATAAACTACAACACATTGTAATAAACTACAACACATTGTAATAAACTACAATACATTGTAAAAAATGATAACACATTGTAATAAACTACAATACATTGTAAAAAATGACAACACATTGTAATAAACTACAATACATTGTGAAAAATGACAACACATTGTAATAAACTACAAAACATTGTAATGAACTACAACACATTGTAATAAACTACAATACATTGTAAAAAATGACAACACATTTTAATAAACTACAAAACATTGTTATAAAATACAACACATTTTAATAAACTACAACACATTGTAATAAACTACAATACATTGTGAAAAATGACAACACATTGTAATAAACTACAACACATTGTAATAAACTATAATACATTGTTATAAAATACAACACATTTTAATAAACTACAACACATTGTAATAAACTACAATACATTGTGAAAAATGACAACACATTTTAATAAACTACAACACATTGTAATAAACTACAATACATTGTGAAAAATGACAACACATTTTAATAAACTACAAAACATTGTAATAAACTACAATACATTGTAAAAAATGACAACACATTGTAATAAACTACAATACATTGTGAAAAATGACAACACATTGTAATAAACTACAAAACATTGTAATAAACTACAAAACATTGTAATAAACTACAACACATTGTAATAAACTACAATACATTGTAAAAAATGACAACACACTGTAATAAACTACAATACATTGTAAAAAAGCCACATTGTCTTTTTTATATTTTTCCTGTTATTTGTAAATTCCGTGTTAAATGACATGTATGTACGACGAGAGCGTATTAACCAGTCAACTTCTGCGTTCATGGTCAATAAAGCTGATTCTGATAATGTGCTGACTGCTTGGCAGCTGGGCGCTGCTCTCCACACGTGACGGAGCGGTCCCAGGTGCCACTGGGTGTACATCTGCTACTCCCTGCTGCTCTCGGGAGGCTCACGTCTTAATTCTTCCAGCACTTTATTTAATTTTTTAGAATCAATTGAGCAAACATAGTATCAAAAGTAAACATCAGAATCCCTCACATAGAGATTAAGTATTGAGAGAATAAAGGAAAAAGGACAGGAATAAAAATAAATAAAAAGTAAAATAAATAATTTATGTTTGTAAATGATTGACTAGAATTAAAAAAATGTAAGATTGTAAAATGTATAAACGTGTTTGTCTTACTTCCTGCAGTCGACCGTCTCTCTGTGGTGAACTAGAGTAAACAGTTCAATCTCTGTGTTTAGTCTTCTTCTTACCACGAATACTGTTGTAGTGTGGACTGTTTGTTATTGTTTTATATTTGTTATTGTTTTATGTTTGTTATTGTTTTGTGATTGGTATTGCTTTACGTTTGCTATTGTTTTATGTTTATTATTGTTTTATGATTGGTATTGCTTTACGTTTGCTTTTGTTTTATGTTTATTATTGTTTTGTTTGTTATTGTTTTATATTAGTGTTCTATGTATTTTTTTGTTTTATGTTGGTTATTGTGTTATGTTTATTATGGTCTGTCAAGGGACGACATATGCAAATGAGCCGAAGCTACAATCTGGTGCAGAGCATCACATGGTGACATTTATGTTTTAATTGGTCTATTTTAAATATAGAAAAAAAACACAAATATTCAGTGAGAGATCAAAAGGGAATAAGGAAAGACTTTAGAAATATTTAGGAAAAAAACTTTATTCAGACCGTTGCAGTTACAATGCAAAAGCGGCACATTGATAACAATGCAAAGCTCAAAGCATCACATATGTAAACAGAAGTAACACATGCATGAAGACGAATAAGAAACATGATATACCATTTTCATGATTATGTTTTCAGAAGAAGAATACGCTTCCTGTAAATTAAAGTAAATAAAAGTGATTTGAAACCACAGAATTCGACTGCCGTTAGTACGAGTCAGTACAGAGGTTAGTGGACTATCTCCTCTCAAATATATACTGTATATAAACTAGGGCTGTCAGCGTTAACGCGTTAATCTATGTGATTAATTTGGCCTCGTTAATGCACTAAAATATTTTAACGCAATTAACGCAACTTTGTTTACTTCCGGTCTTCGTTGAAGTTTTTACACTCAAACCGAGTGTCAAACCGCGGCAGTGCGGTTTAACACTGTTTCCGTTTTTAAAACAATTATTTCTCCGCTAAAATAAGGAGCAGAAATCAGTTTTAACTCGTGGATGAATCAGTCGGGTTTCCTCCTCCGCTCCTTCCTCCCGTATCCCCCTCTGATACACAGAGGAACGGAGGGGCGACGTGTCGGGTGACGCGGCGCCGAAATAACTCGTCACACGAAACCTTCACCGTGATTGGTCAATCCGTTTGTCTGTCAACATTTTGGGGGGGAAAAACCCAATGAACACTCAGTAAATTACAAAGGACCTCCCACCTCACATGTGAACCTCATTAGCAGCCTGTTTTGCCTTTAATTGGCGGCTCTCTATTAGATATTATCAATGTGTCTCTGCTAACAGGCCACGTACCACACTCCTTCAAAGTGGCTGTTATTAAACCTCTCCTGAAGAAGCCCACTCTGGATCCAGAGGTGTTGGCTAACTACAGACCGATCTCTAACCTCCCCTTCCTCTCCAAGATCCTTGAGAAAGTGGTCGCAAATCAGTTGTGCGACTTTCTACATCATAATAGTTTATTTGAGAAATTTCAATCAGGATTTAGAAAACACTACAGCACCGAGACGGCACTGGTGAAAATTACAAATGACCTCTTAATGGCAGCAGATAAAGGACTCCTCTCTGTCCTGGTCTTGTTAGACCTTAGTGCTGCATTCGACACCATTGACCATGACATCCTGTTACAGAGACTGGAGCAGTCGATTGGCATTTCAGGCACGGCACTAATTTGGTTTAAATCCTATTTATCAGATCGATCTCAGTTTGTATTTGTAAACGATGATGCCTCGATAACCACCAACGTTAATCACGGAGTTCCACAAGGTTCTGTGCTTGGACCAATTTTATTTACCTTATACATGCTTCCTTTGGGCAATATTATCAGGAAACACTCCATAAACTTTCATTGTTATGCAGATGATACTCAACTATATTTATCGATAAAACCAGAGGAGAGCAACCAACTCTGTAAAATTCAAGCATGTCTTAAAGACATAAAAACATGGATGACCTGCAACTTCTTGATGTTAAACTCAGACAAAACCGAAGTAATTTTAATCGGCCCTGAGCACCTCAGAGATCAATTATCTGGTGATGTGGATTCTGTAGACGGCATTGCCCTGGCATCCAACACCACTGTAAAGAATCTTGGCGTTATCTTTGATCGGGACTTGTCCTTTAACTCCCACGTAAAGCAAATCTCAAGGACTGCATTCTTTCATCTACGTAATATTTCAAAAATCAGGCACATCTTGTCTCAAAAAGATGCAGAAAAATTGGTTCACGCGTTCGTTACTTCGAGACTGGATTACTGCAACTCCTTATTAGCAGGCTGCTCTAATAAATCTCTTAGGTCCCTCCAGTTGATCCAGAATGCTGCAGCTCGTGTTCTCACTAAAACTAAGAAAAGAGATCACATCACTCCTGCACTAGCTGCTCTGCACTGGCTCCCAGTAAAATCAAGAATCACTTTTAAAATTCTTCTCTTAACCTACAAAGCCTTGATTGGTGATGCTCCATCATATCTTAAGGAGCTTGTCGTACCATATTGCCCACTAGAGAGCTACGCTCACTAAATGCGGGACTACTTGTAGTTCCTAGAGTCTTACAAAGTAGAATGGGAGCCAGAGCCTTTAGTTATCAAGCTCCTCTTTTATGGAACCAGCTTCCAATTTCAGTCCGGGAGGCAGACACAGTCACCTCGTTTAAGAGTAGACTTAAGACCTTCCTCTTTGACAGAGCTTATAGTTAGGGCTGAATCAGGTTCACCTGGTCCAGCCCCTTGATATGCTGCTATAGGCTTATAGCTGCCCGGGGACGTTCTAGGATGCACTGAGTACCTATCTCCTCTTTTTTCTCGCCTTAAGGATGAATTTTCATCTCTCAATCACACGTTACTAACTCTGCTTTCTCCCCGGAAGTCCTTTTGACTTCACGTCTCATGGGGTCATCGGACCCTATGAGACGGCATAGATCCTATCTGCCTGATGGATCGTCTGGGTCGTGGAATTCCTGCTCCTGACTACGCCACTGTCCTGTTGAGACTCCGCCCACTGTTGAGACTCCGCCCACTCCTCCTCCCCACCGCCATCTGCCTGATGGATCGTGGAGGTCTCCATCGTGGAATATGCCTACTATGAACTATTCATACACTCTGTCATATTCATTGAATGTATTTTAACTCTAAATCTGTCCTTCTGTACACATTACATCTATCGCATCTGTCCATCCTAGGAGAGGGATCCTCCTCTGTTGCTCTCCTGCAGGTTTCTTCCCTTTTTTTCCCCCCTGAAGGGTTATTTGGGAGTTTTTCCTGGTCCGATGTGAGGTTTTGGGGCAGGGATGTCTATGTGTACAGATTGTAAAGCACTCCGAGACAAATTTGTAATTTGTGAAATTGGGCTATACAAATAAACTGAATTGAATTGAATTGTCAGTCAGAGAGCAGAGAACACAGCACCAGGACAACTGAGCCTCATTGAATAGAGCTGAGATTGTTCTGGAATGTTTGATGTATAACACGTGGGTATGTGTCATATGAAAACGCCTTTAAAAGGTGAATTTTGTTGTTGTTGTAAAATGTATAAAATGAGCCCAGCCTCCAGAGGGTGAACAGGACATATTTGAATGTCAGTCAGTTACCAAGGCCACTGGTTCTGCTGCTGTTTAATGTTAAAGATGACAGGACCAATGGGGTCTCAATATACTTTTTTTTTTTTTACTAATCTGATGTTTCACTGAAAAAACAATTTATCATCCACGATATTAAATACCTCGCTGGCACTTTATAGGTAGGAGCCTCTTTGAAACACAGCTCTGTGTGAAGTTTGGTCTTTAAAAAGAATGAACTTTTAACTTTTAATTGCGATTAATCGCGATTAATGAATTTCAAAATGTGCGATTAATTAGTTAATTTTTTTAAATCGATTGACAGCCCTAATATAAACACATCTATACCCACATGTAGTGCACATCATGACACGCAACATCCTATTAAAGGGGACTAACGACACAAGAGCTTTCCAATGAAGCTCCTCCTACTTATTCACACGACTGAAAACCAACTAGAATGAAGTGTTGCAGGGTGCATGCACAGTATGTGGGATCACCGTCATCACTTACATGTCGAAGTATCTTTTAAGGCCATAAAATGCATGTTGATGCAAGAATAAATATGAGTACCCGTGGGTGGAGTGGGACAGTGTGAGGGGGTTATGAGGCCATAACTCAACCCTGTTGATCCATTTCTCTCTCTGCTCTCTCTGGTGTTCTCTCCTGCGTTTAGGACTCGAGAACAAGTGAAAGAAAGGTGTTGCCAGGTGAACCCCCCTGTGAGCCTGACGCTTCGTCTTTCACCTGCAAAGACAGGTGAAGAAAGAAGTTCTGTGTCAGGCGTTGTTGTTGCTGAATAGTTTTAAAGATTTAAAGTGACGGTCAAGTCAAACATGATTAAGATTTGAATGAAAAATATCCCAAAACTAAGAAGAAAAGATATAAATAAAAATAATTGAAAATTAATAAAGCAATGAGGAACATGGAGAAATAATCGCAAATTGACTAATAAACAAAGCAAGTGGTAAGAAACGTCGTGCTAACTATCCCACATGGCAAAGGGGGCGGAGCTATAAAAAAAACACCAGGTGTAAAAATTAGGGCTGTCAGCGTTAACGCGTTAATCTATGCGATTAATTTGGCCGCGTTAACGCACTAAAATATTTTAACGCAATTAACGCAAGTTTTTTTTTTTTTTTTTTAACCGCGGCAGTACGGTTTGACACTGTTTCCGTTTTTAAAACAATAATTTCTCCGCGAAAATAAGGAGCAGAAATCAGTTTAAACTCGTGGATGAATCAGTCGGGTTTCCTCCTGCTCCTCCTTCCTCCCGTCTCCCCCTCTGATACACAGAGGAACGGAGGGCGACGTGTCGGGGACGCGGCGCGGAAAGAACGCGACACACGAAACCTTCAACGTGATTGGTCAATCCGTTTGTCTGTCAACATTTCGGGGGGAAAAAAACCAATGAACACTCAGTAAATCACAAAGGACCTCCCACCTCACAGGTGAGGCTCATTTAGCAGCCTGTCAGTCAGAGAACCAGAGGACACGGCGCGAGGACAATGAGGCTCATTTCAGAGCTGAGATTGTTCTGGAATGTTTGATGTATAACACGTGGGGGTGTGTCACATGCAAAAGACTTTAAACGGTGAATTTAATTTATTTTGTAAAATGTATAAAATGCCCCCAGCCTCCAGAGGGTTAACGTGACATATGTGAATGTCAGTCAGTTACCAAGGCCACTGGTTCTGCTGCTGTTCAATGTTAAAGATGACAGGACCAATGGGGTCTCAATATACTTCTTTTTTACTAATCTGATGTTTCACTGAAGAAACAATTTATCATCCACGATATTAAATACCTCGCTGGCACTTTATATGTAGGAGCCTCTTTGAAAACACAGCTCTGTGTGAAGTTTTGTCTTTAAAAGAAGGAAACACTTTTAACCCTTGTGTTGCCTTGGTCATTTTGACCCGATTAAATATTAACCCTCCCCGCCTTTGGGTCATTTTGACCCGATTCAATGTTTCACCCTCCTGTTACCTTTATATTTACTAACATATTTTACCCTTTGGGTTCAATTTGACGCCAGCAATTAAAACCTCCAGAAAATTATTAGAATTAATATTGTTTTCCAAGTTTAAGTGTGAGGCACTTTATGTTTGTTTGTTGACTACCGAAAGAACACCGACATTAAACATTGAATGGGGTCAAATTAACCCAAAGGCGGCAGGAGGGTGTAATATTGATTCGGGTCAAAATGACCCGAAGGCAACACAAGGGTTAAACGGTGAATTTTGTTGTTGTTGTAAAATGTATAGAATGAGCCCAGCCTCCAGAGGGTTAACGTGACATATGTGAATGTCAGTCAGTTATCAAGGCCACTGGTTCTGCTGTTCAGTGTTAAAGATGACAGGACCAATGGGGTCTCAATATATTTTTTTTTTTTACTAATCTGATGTTTCACTGAAGAAACAATTTATCATCCACGATATTAAATACCTCGCTGGCACTGTATATGTAGGAGCCTCTTTGAAAACACAGCTCTGTGTGAAGTTTTGTCTTTAAAAAGAATGAACTTTTAACTTTTAACTGCGATTAATCGCGATTAATTAATCGCAATTTCAAAATGTGCGATTAATTAGTTAATTTTTTTTAATCGATTGACAGCCCTAGTAAAAATGTAATGCTTTGTGTTTATGCCGAGGGGGGGTGGGGGAGGGGAGGTCACGGAGCATTTTGTTCTTTCCATTAATACGACCGAAGTCTGCAGCTCGACGAGCCCCACACGATTATCCACACGAGCCTCGTGAGGCGTTCAGTGACCCCACGGATGAAGGCCATCTCAACATTGAGTCAGTTGGCAACTGGGAAACACTTTCCCCAAATACGAGTGTTTACAGATTCACAAGTTTTAGCCAGTTTCCCCCGTTAATATCAAATAGATTAAGATACATATCTTAACATGTGAATGTGCTTCTCTGAAAGTTATGCAACATGTGTGAGGTTATGTTTATGACATGGAGGATGTGTGTCAGCTTGTTTTTCACTTCTTCTGCCCCCATAGAGGCAACAAATAAATAAATCAGTGACTACAGCTCTAGCGATGCTCTACATATTTCGATCCTCCACATGCATCAGCCACGGGTCAGCGCTCTGCGGGGGGGCGTTACCTGGGAGGCGTTGACTCCGGTCAGCGTCTCCACGGCGGCGGGGAGGCGGACCATGATGTCCAGCACCTCTGCGGTCAGCCGGGCGGCGCCCACCTCCCCTCCCCTCCCCTGCTGGACACCATGGTGACCTTGTTGGCCGCACACAGAGGGCTGTTGATCTCCTCCGCCATCTGGTAGAGACCGGTATTACACAATGTCAGCGCCTTCACGGACCGGAAGACCAAAAACTAAAAGTTGTCTTTGTTTGATACTGGCCTATAGTTTTTATATTATTTGGAGACCTAAACCAGTCTTCTTTAATGTTGTTTAATAACTGCCGTTTTTAGGGCTTGTGGGGAAACAGCTGAGAGGAAGGGATGTGTTCACAATGTGTGAAAGATCAGTGGTCATGCAGTGGGAAATATTATTTTTTAAAGTGAATAAATGAACCAAATGAACCAAAATTAATGTTATTAATCCAGAGTTTTATAGTCCATACAGGATTTCTTAATAAATGTAAATATGCGCAATATTGTAAATATTTGGCAAAATGTTTTTTTGTTTAAAGTGTATATCTATTTCATTTTAATGACCTTTTCCGAATCGACTGAAGGGAAAGTCGTGCTGCCACTCGCTATCCAAATCAAGAAAATCAACACTGATATATATATATATATTTTCCTTCATATGTTTGTGTTAATGTTGAACAGTCTTAAAGGTCACTGAATAGATGACGAGCCCTAACTCAAACAATAACTACCCACAGCAGTGTCGTATAAATGGCAGTCATGTAACCGCATGTCGTCTCTCACCAGAGGCAGTTTCTCCAGCAGCATGTCCACCATGGCGCCGTCCTTGTTCTGCTCGAAGGCCTCGGCCTTCTTCGCCATCTGCTCGGCCTCGGCGCGACCTTTGGCCTCCACAGCGAACGCCTCGGCCTCGCCTCGAATCTGAAGGAGGCAAGAGGTCGGAAACACTAAGGGGAAACCCCCATCAGTTTCAAGTTTCAAGTTTCAAGTTTTTATTGTCACATCCCCTTTTATACAAGTATAATCGGTTCGTGAAATTCTTATGTGCAAAACACCCGACAGCAGTAGCAGACTAAAAAAAGAATAAGAATGAGAATAAACTATACAATATCCACACAAAAAAAAGAAGAAAGTATTAACAATATATATATAAAACAATGTAATAGAATATACATCATGGCAATATATATATATAAAACAATGTAATAAAATATAAAATATACACTTTTTTTGAGACTATATATATATATATGTATATACATACAATATATATATACAATATATATATATATAAACAATGTAATAAAATATACACCATGGCCATAGATATTCACAGAATATGTTCTGGTGTGTAGTGTTAATGAGGGTCTCAGTCCTTGTTCAGCAGCCTGATGGCCTGACTGAAGATACTTTGGAGATACTTTGTGAATAGGAAACACACACACACACACACACACATCACACTCACACACATCACTAACACACACACACACACAATCAGCTTAACTCACCCTGATGGACTCGGCATCGGCCTCCGCCTCCATGATCATCTTAAGACAAAGAGAAAGAGAGAGAGAAACCAGATTATTGAACTATATCTAGAACAATACGACACGTGAGTCATGGCTAGTGGTCTCCATCATAATATACTGACTTCACTCTGTCTGTGATACATTGGGTTTTATTTAAAACAACTTGCCATTGGCTGTGAAAAAGTAGGAAAGTAACCAAGTACATTTACTTAAATTCTGTAACTCAGTACCATGTACTACACTTCATAGGAAAATATGGTTGAAATACGGTTTCAGATGAATAGTACAACATATGATCAACAAATGAATGATGGTAAGGACTTACTTATTTTATTTATTTTATTTTTAAAATGCATTTAATTAATTTAATAAATTTAATAATTGTATAAGTAATTTATTCATAATTCTATTAATTTTAATTCAAAAACAGAACATTGCTATACTGTGGATGAAAACAGTGAAATAAAAAAGACAAATGAATGGTCAAATGGACTTCAGTGACAGGACCAGATGAACCGGAGGTCTGGGCCAGCTGCTCCAGGCGGTACCGCTCACCCTGGCCTCCAGCTTCCTTCTCCCTGCGGGTGACCTCCTGCTCCTGCAGCACGATCTGCTGCGTGCGCTCCACCACCTGCACCTGCATGCGCTCCTCCTCGAGGCGCTGCCTCGTCTTCGCCACCTGGAAAGATGCGGGAGGTCAGAACCACATCGGACCCGGTCGGTACACGTGTCGCGGACCAGCCGGTTCTTCTTCACGCTGGCGTACCTGCAGCTGATAGGCCATCTCTGACTCCGCCCTCTTGGTGTTGACCTCGATGTCGTAGGTGGCCTTCTTCAGCTCGTAGTCCCTCTGGGCCTTCGCCACGTCGATCTCATTCCTGTACTGAGCCGAGACTTTCTCCTGCAGCGCATGGGCCTCCTGCGGGGAGGGAGAGGGGGGGGGAGAGAGAGGAGAGGAGAGAGAAAGAGAGAGAGAGAGATAGAGAAAGAGAGGGGGGAGAGAGAGAGGGGAGAGAGAGAGAGAGAGAGAGAGGAGAGAGAGAGAGAGGAGAGAGAGGGAGGGAGAGAGAGAGGGGAGCGAGAGGGAGATGAGAGAGGAGAGAGAGAGAGAGGAGAGAGAGGGAGGGGGAGAGAGAGAGGAGAGAGAGGGAGGAGAGAGAGGGAGAGGAGAGAGTAGAGAGGGAGAGAGAGAGGAGAGAGGGATCAATAGAAATATGGACAAGAGTTTAGTAAAACAGACCGAGGAAAATTTGGAGAATGTGCAACTTGAAAAACAAAACAAGATGGTGGAAACAACAAGATGGTGATTTGTAAATGTGACGGCGGTCTGAAGCGCTAACGGCTGCAGCTAGCTTAGTATTTCCATGTCAGCATTCCTAAGGATTTCTTTAGCTTTAGCTAACTTCTCCATCAGCTGCTAGCGAGCTAAAGAAGTTAGCCAAGGCTCGCTAACACAACACTGCACAGCTTTTTGCCGTACACGTCCGTTAGCTTCACTCCAGACATAACGTTAGCCGAGACGCTCCTGAACATCTTTACGGTTCTTTTGTTTCGGCAGTTTATAAAAACGTAGTTCTGATTGATTGTAGTCATGTTTCTGTTGTTAGCTAGCAGTCGAAAGTGACAAGGAGGCACCTTCAAGTCAACGGGGGATGGGCGTGAGCAAACACTTTGATGATGATACTTTACTTACCGGAGGTTTTGTTAATAGACAAAAATATTCACATCCAAATTCTAGACCATAAACGAAGTACACCCCGATCACATGACCTCACCACCGCGAAGCTGAAGGAGGTTCATTGTTCTGAGACGTTAGCCTCTTGTTAGCAACTAAACTCTTCGGCTCACGTGAACCACAGACCCGGTTTCAGGCATGTAACCAGCAACCCCTTCAGGGAACTCCCCGAGTTTGAAAAGACACCAGAAGTGAGAACATGCTGACTCAGCTCTGGCAACACTCTTGAAAATAGGACAAACAAAAGGCTAAAAATACAGAAAGAAGTTGAGAAAGATAAGACGCGACACAGATCAGGACCAGGACTACTTTAACAGAAGACGTGTAGGTGTTGGAACACAATCCAAAGTGCGTTGAGGTAAGACAGGTTCTCAGGACTAGCCGCGTCCCTGAGGGGTGAGACGGCGTGGCCGGAGGTCTCACCCTGATCACCCTCTCTTGTTCCTGGCCTCTCCGATGCGAGAGTCCTTCTGAACCTGGGCCGTCTGGGCCTTGCCCAGCGAGTGCAGATAATCCTGCGTAGCCACAAAGAGAAGCCCGGGTCAGCTGAGCGATCGATGGCCTGCGATCGACCGATCGATGGCCAGGGACCCACGAAACCCCCAAATACCAACATGTGTGACATGTTCCTCTTTTGAAATGACTGATTCCAACGTATTTATTTTTATTTTTATTTCGTCCCAGGTTTCGTTTTATTTCCGTTCGACGTTGACGCGCGCGCGAATACTGGCTGCTGCGCTTGACACGGCACGTCAGAGAAGGTGAGCGGCGCGGGGATCAATCAAACCGCGTTTCTGCCGCCACCTGGTGGCGAGGTGGCGACCTTCCATAAATACAGCTCAGCTTCTCGATGAATCAGCTCTCTTGCAGGAGAAGTATACGATCTTTGATCTCAGTTAAAGTAGTAATATCACAGCGTTGAAATATTCTAAAGCCAATATAATGGATTAAAAGTTATACTAAAGTAAAAGCGTCAAAGTCGGCCCATCAGCATGAAAATATACTTAAAAAGTAAAAGTATTAAAATATAAATCATTAAAATCATCGAAGTGGAGGTCCCTCAGATCCATTCATATTTGTGCTCATGGGGTCTAAACCGAAAGATTTACGGGACACGATCTGAGATGTTTTTTTCATATTCTTTTAATGATCGCCAGGAAATGATAACTGAACTGGAAGGAATGAAAACCACCAGCCATAACTCAGGAATGTCACGGTGCTATTAGAGTGGACCCAAAAGCACGACTCAGACAGGAGTAACAAAGATACATCCTTAGTTGAAAACCGGGAGATCAGTCCAAGAAACAAACAAGTCCAAAAAGGGGCGGGGCAGAGAGTCAGAGGTCAGAACAGGCAGGTCAGGAAGATACTCTAATAACGCTGAGAACTTGGCACGAAAACACAAGACAATCTGGCAGAGGACAAGTGCAAGTGAGGGAACATAAGTAGACAGGGACTACCGAGGGAATGGGCAACAGGTGAGACGGGCATGATGACCAGGTGAAGGTAATGAGGGACTAACGAGGGAGTGATCAGAGGCAGGTGAAGGGAGTTGGACTGACGAGATGGGAAGCAGGATCTGGAATGACATGATAGTTAGAGACAGGATGAAAACTACTAATAATAAAAGGAAGGTGTGGAGGTAAACTGTTACAAGGAGATTACATCAGGTGGAAAAAACTACTGCAAAATGACAAATGACTATAGATATCTTCACAAGAAGATGGACTTGTGTTACATTATACTAGTGTCGACATTAAATCTAAATACGACAACTGATAACAAACCGAGCTGTATCCCTAACTACTCAACAGATGTGTAAATCCAGGCCTGTATCAGTGTGTTATCTCCATTTGAATGTCTTTACAGAAATTATGAATAATGAGTATTCTATTGTGTTCTGTACTAATCAATTCTATTCTATTCTGTTGTGTTATATTCTATTGTGTTCAGTTCAGTACTGGTAAATTACATTCTATTCTGTCATATTCTGTTATGTTCTATTCTGTTATGTTATATTCTATTGTGTTATGCCCTATACAATTCTATTATGTTCAGTTCTGTACTGGTCAATTCTATTCTATTGTGTTATTTTATATTCTATTGTGTTATGTTACATTCTATTGTGTTATTTTATATTCTATTGTGTTATGTTACAGTTAGTGCTGTGAAAAATAACGCGTTAACTCAGTTAATTAAATGACAGGATTTTTTTTTTTTTACGCATTTAACACATGCGCAGAATGAGCTTCCAATCCATCTGTTGTTGGTCTTCTCTCCAGCAGCATGTCATTCTGTCTCTACGTGTCGCGTTAACACGACTCCGATCTCCGTCTCGCGCGCCGCAGAGCTCGGATGCGGGCGTGTGCGCGCACATCGGGACGAAAAAAAGTCACTTGCATCAACATGTCCACTAGCTGTCCATCAACATGTCCATCAACATGTCCACCAACATGTCCACCAGCTGTCCATCAACATGTCCACCAACATGTCCACCAGCTGTCCATCAACATGTCCATAAACATGTCCATCAACATGTCCACCAGCTGTCCATCAACATGTCCATCAACATGTCCACCAACATGTCCATCAACATGTCCATCAACATGTCCACCAGCTGTCCATCAACATGTCCATCAACATGTCCACCAACATGTCCATCAACATGTCCACCAGCTGTCCATCAACATGTCCACCAACATGTCCATCAACATGTCCATCAACATGTCCACCAGCTGTCCATCAACATGTCCATCAACATGTCCAACAACATGTCCATCAACATGTCCATCAACATGTCCATCAACATGTCCATCAACATGTCCACCAGCTGTCCATCAACATGTCCATCAACATGTCCACCAGCTGTCCATCAACATGTCCATCAACATGTCCACCAACATGTCCATCAACATGTCCATCAACATGTCCATCAACATGTCCATCAACATGTCCATCAACATGTCCATCAACATGTCCACCAGCTGTCCATCAACATGTCCATCAACATGTCCACCAACATGTCCATCAACATGTCCACCAGCTGTCCATCAACATGTCCATCAACATGTCCATCAACATGTCCATCAACATGTCCACCAGCTGTCCATCAACATGTCCATCAACATGTCCATCAACATGTCCATCAACATGTCCATCAACATGTCCACCAACATGTCCATCAACATGTCCATCAACATGTCCACCAGCTGTCCATCAACATGTCCATCAACATGTCCACCAGCTGTCCATCAACATGTCCATCAACATGTCCATCAACATGTCCATCAACATGTCCACCAGCTGTCCATCAACATGTCCATCAACATGTCCACCAACATGTCCATCAACATGTCCACCAGCTGTCCATCAACATGTCCATCAACATGTCCATCAACATGTCCATCAACATGTCTATCAACATGTCCATCAACATGTCCACCATCATCATGTCCACCAACATGTCCACCAACATGTCCACCAGCTGTCCATCAACATGTCCATCAACATGTCCATCAACATGTCCACCAACATGTCCACCAACATGTCCATCAACATGTCCACCAACATGTCCATCAACATGTCCACTAACATGTCCACCAACATGTCCATCAACATGTCCATCAACATGTCCATCAACATGTCCATCAACATGTCCATCAACATGTCCACCAGCTGTCCATCAACATGTACATCAACATGTCCATCAACATGTCCATCAACATGTCCACCAGCTGTCCATCAACATGTCCATCAACATGTCCACCAACATGTCC
Organism: Pseudoliparis swirei; assembly: GCF_029220125.1. NCBI lineage: Eukaryota > Metazoa > Chordata > Actinopteri > Perciformes > Liparidae > Pseudoliparis > Pseudoliparis swirei. The sequence continues at coordinate 2,236,785 of NC_079388.1, forward strand.
ACCAGCTGTCCATCAACATGTCCATCAACATGTCCAACAACATGTCCACCAACATGTCCATCAACATGTCCATCAACATGTCCACCAACATGTCCATCAACATGTCCATCAACATGTCCACCAACATGTCCACCAACATGTCCACCAACATGTCCACCAGCTGTCCATCAACATGTCCATCAACATGTCCACCAACATGTCCATCAACATGTCCATCAACATGTCCATCAACATGTCCACCAACATGTCCATCAACATGTCCACCAGCTGTCCATCAACATGTCCACCAACATGTCCATCAACATGTCCACCAGCTGTCCATCAACATGTCCATCAACATATCCACCAGCTGTCCATCAACATGTCCATCAACATGTCCATCAACATGTCCACCAGCTGTCCATCAACATGTCCATCAACATGTCCACCAGCTGTCCATCAACATGTCCATCAACATGTCCATCAACATGTCCATCAACATGTCCACCAACATGTCCATCAACATGTCCATCAACATGTCCATCAACATGTCCATCAACATGTCCATCAACATGTCCACCAACATGTCCATCAACATGTCCACCAGCTGTCCATCAACATGTCCATCAACATGTCCATCAACATGTCCATCAACATGTCCACCAACATATCCATCAGGATGTCCATCAACATGTCCATCAGGATGTCCATCAACATGTCCATCAACATATCCACCAGCTGTCCATCAACATGTCCATCAACATGTCCATCAACATGTCCACCAGCTGTCCATCAACATGTCCATCAACATGTCCACCAGCTGTCCATCAACATGTCCATCAACATGTCCATCAACATGTCCACCAGCTGTCCATCAACATGTCCATCAACATGTCCACCAGCTGTCCATCAACATGTCCATCAACATGTCCACCAACATATCCATCAGGATGTCCATCAACATGTCCATCAGGATGTCCATCAACATGTCCACCAGCTGTCCATCAACATGTCCATCAACATATCCACCAGCTGTCCATCAACATGTCCATCAACATGTCCATCAACATGTCCACCAGCTGTCCATCAACATGTCCATCAACATGTCCACCAGCTGTCCATCAACATGTCCATCAACATGTCCACCAGCTGTCCATCAACATGTCCATCAACATGTCCACCAACATGTCCATCAACATTTCCACCAGCTGTCCATCAACATGTCCACCAACATGTCCATCAGGATGTCCATCAACATGTCCATCAACATGTCCATCAGGATGTCCATTACTCCAGCACCAGATGGAGAGATGGAGCGGAAAGGTGACCAGAGGTGATACACACACACACACACACACACACACACACACACACACACACACACACCGAGCTCTATGTTGACCACAGGAGGAGGAAAGCGTGGAAGAGGACGCTCACGAAATGGACCTAAACAGTTGGAACAGTTTAACTTTAGATCCCAGTGACTGTGAAATGAAAAGAGGAACATCCTGTTGTTGTTGTTGACAAACAGCTTCTAGTTTTTCCTTTATTTCTTCTCAGTATGAGTTTCCAGGAATCCGTTGCACTTCTTTTATATGACAACACAGAGTGAGAGTGCAGAGTGAACACAAGGGATGTTCTCCTGACCAGAGTGATGATGATATGAGTCATGCGTCAACAGTCTGACCAACACAACAATAACAACAACAACAACAACACTAGAGCAACACTAGGGTTTTAAACAAAGTCCATTCATCATTTCATCTGATTCTTTCTTAAAATGTAAAGATTTATTTAAATCCACAGGTTTAATAAATATGCTCATTATATTTGATCTTATCATATTGAGTATACTTGAAGCCATAATCATAAATACACTTGAAGTGTGTTATTTTGGAACAACTCATGTTGTACTTAATATATTTAATTTGTAAGAATATTTTAATATACACTACCGTTCAAAAGTTTGGGATCACCCAGACAATTTCGTGTTTTCCATGAAAACTCACACTTTTATTTATCAAATGAGTTGCAAAATGTATAGAAAATATAGTCAAGACATTGACAAGGTTAGAAATAATGATTTGTATTTGAAGTATTAATTTTTTTCTTCAAACTTGGCTTTCGTCAAAGAATGCTCCTTTTGCAGCAATTACAGCATTGCAGACCTTTGGCATTCTAGCTGTTAATTTGTTGAGGTAATCTGTTGAAATGTCACCCCACGCTTCCTGAAGCACCTCCACAAGTTGGATTGGCTTGATGGGCACTTCTTGCGGACCATACGGTCAAGCTGCTCCCACAACAGCTCAATGGGGTTGAGATCTGGTGACTGTGATGGCCACTCCATTACAGACAGCATACCAGCTGCCTGCTTCTTCCCTCAATAGTTCTTGCACAATGTGGAGGTGTGCTTTGGGTCATTGTCCTGTTGGAGGAGGAAATTGGCTCCAATCAAGCGCTGCCCACAGGGTATGGCATGGCGTTGCAAAATGGAGTGATAGCCTTCCTTATTTAAAATCCCTTTTACCTGGTACAAATCTCCCACTTTACCAGCACCAAAGCAGCCCCAGACCATCACATGACCTCCACCATGCTTGACAGATGGTGTCAGGCACTCTTCCAGCATCTTTTCACCTGTTCTGCGTCTCACAAATGTTCTTCTGTGTGATCCAAACACCTCAAACTTGGATTCATCTGTCCATAACACCTTTTTCCAATCTTCCTCTGTCCAATGCCTGTGTTCTTTTGCCCATACCAATCTTTTCTTTTATTGGCCAGTCTCAGATATGGCTTTTCTTTGCCACTCTGCCTAGAAGGCCAGCATCCCGAGTCGCCTCTTCACTGTCGACGTTGACACTGGCGTTTTGGGTACCATTTAAAGAAGCTGCCAGTTGAGGACCTGTGAGGCGTCTATTTCTCAAACTAGAGACTCTAATGTACTTGTCTTCTTGCTGAGTTGTGCACCGGGGCCTCCCACTTCTCTTTCTGCTCTGGTTAGAGCCCATTTGTGCTGTTCTCTGAAGGGAGTAGTACACACCGCTGTAGGAAATTTTCAGTTTCTTTGCAATTTCTCGCATGGAATAGCCTTCATTTCTAAGAACAAGAATAGACTGGCGAATTTCACATGAAAGTTCTTTTTTTCTGGCCATTTTGAGAGTCTTATCGAACCCACAAATGTGATGCTCCAGATAATCAACTAGCTCAAAGGAAGGCCAGTTGTATAGCTTATATCTCCACCATAACTGTTTTTAGCTGTGCTAACATAATTGCACAAGGGTTTTCAAGGGTTTTCTAATCACCCATTAGTCTTCTAAGGCGATTAGCAAACACAATGTACCATTAGAACACTGGAGTGATCGTTGATGGAAATGGGCCTCTATACACCTATGGAGATATTTCATTAGAAACCAGACGTTTCCACCTAGAATAGTCATTTACCACATTAACAATGTATAAAGTGTATTTCTGATTGATTTAATGTTATCTTCATTGAAAAAAACAATGCTTTTCTTTGAAAAATAAGGACATTTCTAAGTGATCCCAAACTTTTGAACGGTAGTGTACATTAAAGTAGGTATTTGTTTCACCTGGGTCGTTATTATAAATTGGAACGTGGTAGAGAATAAACCCTCATCACGTGACACTCTTTCTTTTGAGATGTTCATCACAGAATAAATTATTACAAATATATGAAATTCTGAAAAAAAGAAAAAAACATTATGCTACACGTCACGAGCAAGGAAGGAGTTTTCCATTTGTCCATCACTTGGCCAGGACTCGTGCACGGGGGAAGTCGTGCGCGTGTAACACTCCAAACTGCGGCTGCATCTCGTGCTGGTAGCTCCGAGCCAGAATTGAAAACGACTCTTTCCGGAAACTCCCGAGCGCCGCAGAGCCCGACGTGAGCCGAACGTGTTCCGCTGCTGTATAGTCGCCGGGCTGGGGGAGATGGGGTGGACGAGATTCACCAAATAAAGAGGAGAGGAAGAAGAAGAAGAGGAAGAAGGAGAAGGAGAAAGAGGAGCATCTCCACGAGCAGCACGTGCGCCCCTCCCATCCGGTGCGTTTAGGATCCGGGCTTGACGAAGGTAATTCCCATAATCAGTTATACTTGTTTATTAGAGATAGTGCTCCTCCAGACCCTCCGAGGGAGGGAGCGGGTTAAATCCTGCAGCGTTCCCTCCGCCGGTACGACTCCGTGCTCGCGCTGCACGGTCCGGTGGGTTTATTTTGGGGCCGGTAACAACAGGGTCTTTCGGGGGATTGCCCGTTAACCATCCCCGGTGTTCCTACAGGAACCCTGAGCACCGCTCCGACGAGCCGCACGCGCCCAACGGCCTCCTGCGCGTCCCCGCTGCGGCGGACAGCGGCACCGGCATTACGCGTCTGACTGCCGGTAATAAGAATCGGTGCCCCGGTGGGAGGGGTGCCCCGTCCCGTGTGCGGGATGGACCCCCGTCTGAATTAAAATGAGGGGGGGGGGGGATATCTTCTGGTCCATCCCGTTTGGGGAGGATTACGCAATGTCCTCGGGCGCTGCGCGGCGCGCGTCGGAGCGCCCGAGGACTCAAAGTGTGTGAGATGTCTCTGAAGAGACGAGCGTCCCTGACGCCGCAGAGGAGTTCTGCTCCTACTGGGCTCCTTCTGTGGTGGAGGAGAGAGCTGATGTCTGTCAGGGGGAGAATGCATCCTCTATGGATATCAACTAATAACGTAATGCTCTCACTCCGGCATCTGAGAGGTGATACCCCCCCCCCCCCTCAACTACTCTTTCATTCCGCATTCTCCCTTATCTCACCATCTTCCCCATCTCCCATCCTTAATGCCAGTCGTGACACACCCTCGGCTGCACCAGCAGCTGCTCCACTATATGGGGCTGCAGGAGGGGAGGGAGGGGGTGCAGGGGGGACAGGTGTAGAGAGAGGGGAGGTGGGGGGGGGGGTCTTTAAGGTGGCATTGATCTCAGTATATTCAGGTGTTAGTATTGAAATCACTTAAACTGACTGATGAATAGAAACATGAGAGATGTTGGACTAATGGATCTGAAACTCTCGTGAACAAAATGCTTCATGGGATTACAAGGAAGAGACCGCATCACACCAGCTGTGGCTGCTGAGTGTTAGGGCAATACCAGTATACCAGCAGAGCGGCTCATCCGTCCCACTGACCATGGGATCAGGATCATTAGGCTGAGAGACAACAAAGAGAAGATAAGGCGGCACACGGGAGAAGAGGAGGGGGAGACAACCAGAGACAGGGAGCAGCAGAGCGATGGGAGAGACAACGCTGTAACACAAGGAGGATGGAGGTGGGATGCTGCGCCCTCCTGGTGTGTGTGGGCGGGGGGGCAGCACGGTGGCTCAGTGGTTAGCACTGTCGCCTCACAGCAAGAAGGCCCTGGGTTCGAATCCCGGTCGTTCCAGGTCCTTTCTGTGTGGAGTTTGCATGTTCTCCTCGTGTCTGCGTGGTTTTACCCCGGGTACTCCGGTTTCCCCCACCATCATAAAGACATGCACCGCAGCCTCACCCCGGTCGTATGGATGTGAATGAATGTTGGTGGTGGTCGGAGGGGCCGTAGGCGCTGATTGGCTGCCACGCTTCCGTCAGTCTGCCCCAGGGCAGCTGTGGCTACTGATGCAGCTTACCACCACCGGGATGACTGTGTGTGTGTAGGACTACTGGACTCTGGACTCTGTAAAGCGACTTCGGGTGCCTTGAGAAGCGCGATATAAAATAAATGATTATTATTATTATTATTAAGTCCGTCAGCCTGGATGGATGTCGGGCTCATGAGATCAGCCGGAAACACGTAACCTCCGCTCCTCTGCCGCTGATGTGTTACACGGCGTCCAGAGAGCGCCGCTCCTTCTCCGGCCAACGGCCCCCCGGGGGGCAGGGCCCCACCTCCACCGTTAAACAAGGCCGCGGGTACTTCCTCCTCTCAGGCTCCTTAGTGAGGCTTCTATCCAGGGCCCCCAGTGGGGAGACAGACGTGATGCAGACTGGACACCTTTCAATTACAGCCCCTCCCCCCCCACACACACACAGCTATGTTGTGTCTCTTTGTATAGCTACAGTTTGTTTCTTTGTAGCGATGTTGTGTCTCTTTGGAGCTATTATGTGTCTCTTTGTAGCTATGTTGTATCTCTTTGTAGCTTTGTTGTGTCTCTTTGTAGCTATGTTCTGTCTCTTTGTAGATATGTTGTGTCTCTTTGTAGCTATGTTGTGTCTCTTTGTAGCTATGTTCTGTCTCTTTGTAGCTATGTTGTGTCTCTTTGGAGCTATTATGTGTCTCTTTGGAGCTATTATGTGTCTCTTTGTAGCTATGTTGTGTCTCTTTGTAGCTATGTTGTGTCTCTTTGTAGCTATGTTGTGTCTCTTTGTAGCTATGTTGTGTCTCTTTGTAGCTATGTTGTGTCTCTTTGTAGCTTTGTTGTGTCTCTTTGTAGCTATGTTGTGTCCCTTTGTAGCTATGTTGTGTCCCTTTGTAGCTATGTTGTGTCTCTTTGTAGCTATGTTGTGTCTCTTTGTAGCGATGTGGTGTCTCCTTGTAGATAAGTTGTGTCTCTTTATAGTTGTTTTGTATCTTTCCGTCACCACGTTGTATCTATGTGTAGTCCTTTTGAGTGTCTTTCCATGCTGTGTCTTTGTAGCTATGTTGTGTCTCTTTGTAGTTTTGTGTGGTTCTATGTTTTCTTGTTGTATGTCTTTGTCGTCAGTTTGAGTTTGATGAAGTCTTCTCTGTCGTGGTTTCTTGTGTCTTGTTTAGTCCCGTGCTGCTTGATACCTGTCTTCTTCTGTAGGGAAAGGCCAAGGGGGTCGCCAAGACTTAGGACCCCGGGCCCGGCTCTTTCAGGGGCCCGGCTCTTTCAGAAAGCTCTCTCCATCAATGCACCAACCTGTGCTCAGTCCCAGCACACATGCACACGGCTAATGGTTCTGCAGCCGCTGATTCAAAGTGGCTTCACAAGACACTAATTAGAACATTTGCTCTGATCGCCGTGTTGTGCTGTGGGCTGAGAGCCTCTCGAGCCGCGGGCCCCGCCCACTTTACGGCCGGGCGTCTTTCGGAAGTGACTGTGTGTTGATGTGAACGGTTGATGGGCGTTCTCCCTTTTTGCACTCTAATGCCTCATCTGACGAAGATGGATGAAATGCAATGGCTTTCTAATCGTCTTTCAGAGTCTAAGTGGTTCACTCTGTTCCATGACGCGACAAATATGTTGTGACAAGTAAAAGCTTTGCATTTAAAATCAAACTACAAGCTCCTGTGTCGATATGAACGTCTCTCTCTGGGTTTGTTTTAATGTGTTGACCTCTTTAATAATGCAGCCGGTAAACGGCTGAACTCATTTGAATGACTTTATAAACCGATGAGTGTTGAATAGCCTGTGATCATGTGTTTTAATCGTAATCTAGATCTGCAAAGTAACTAAAGTTATCAAAGAAAGAATAGAAAGTATATAATTGACCTTTTTAAGATGTAGTGGAGTAGAATTATTAAGTATCAGAAAATTTGAATCCTCAAGTAAAGTACATCATTTTTGTTTTTAAATGCAGTGCTTAGTTGATTTCCTGCACTGGGCCTTACATATAGGAGGACACAACAAGTAGAAAGCAGAAATAGCAGGCACGTGCACAGATAGAGCCCTAGTGGTGCTCAAGCTCCTCCCCCTTTGCCCTGGATGAGTAAAGTGCCCTTTTTGCTGGAGCCACTTTTTCTTCATTCATCAGTATTTAAGAATAAAAGTTACTCTCTCTGTCATCAAGTCCCCCAAATGTGTTTTAATATCCGACGGGGCATTTATTTGAGTTCTTGTGAGAATTTCGCCCCGACATGCTCCGCGACGCTCACGAGCCCCCCCCCCCCTCCTCCCTCCTCCCTCCTCCTCCTCCTCCTCCACTTAGTGCTCGCGCAGGTCTCCTCGCGCCACCAAGCGGCTGCACCTCCTTCTCCTCTGACGCGCAGCACCAGACACACAGGTCATGACGTGTTCGTCCCCGGACGTTGTTTCTGATAAATCAACCACAACATTACGCTGCTGAAAACATGACGTCACAACTGGTCCGACGTTTCCTAAACAAATAAACAAACAAAAACTCACGAAATCCGTGATTTCAAAGCCTTGCAGCTGTTTACTGACGTTAGTTATGTTTAGAGAATATAGAGAGAGAGAGAGAGAGAAGAGAGAGAGAGAGATAATTCTTATTCCGTTCTATTTAACAGGGGCTAGTCTAGGATTTTCGTGGCCAGACTGAAAAAAAAATCATAAGGCCTCTGGTATTGTTCAGAGGGCCGGGTCAAATGTGGAGGCGGGCTGTATCCGGCCCTCGGGCCTTAGTTTGAGGACCACTGCTCTTGGCTGTTGATGTCTATCAATTTCGCTCATTTTGAAAATGACGTAAGAGGGCAATACGGATCCGTATCAGACCAGCGAGGAGGGCAATACGTGGCTGGCATGACGACCCATTAGCCAATCAGAACGCTTGTAATGTTGTTGCTATATAATAATTCATCTTTATTCATAAAGAACATGTAAGCTAGTGGTCTGATGCTGCCAGAGGAGACGCAGGTCGAGGACAGCATCATCAGTGTAATGCTGCTAATGCTTAAACTTTGTCAGAGTTTTTTTTTGGCATTGGGTGCCCTTTTTTTGGTTTGAGCACCTGCCCCCCAAAATGTCTGTGCACGTGCCTGAGAAATAGTATCATAAAGTATAACTGTTTCCACGGCGTAAAGCTACAGAAATAAGCCACGCCCCCTCTATGGCACGAATGACGCGAATAAACCACAAATGGTCGGGAGTAAATTCATTCGAATTAAACGAATATTCGAAAAGCTTTTGTTGTGCCTAGAAAAACCGGCAGAGAAAAAAAAGCTTAAACATACATTCTCTTTGCTGGCCAGCAGGGGGCAACGAACGAAAAAAAAGTCCGATTGTATGGAAGTCTATGAGAAAACCAGGTTTTTCTCTACAACAAACTGACATGCGACTTCCACGTTGTGGGTTTAGTGAGTAATATATGTCCCTCTTGTACAAGTATTATACTAAAATACGTTAAACTAGTTTTATGTCACAGAAAAGCAAATAATATCTACTTGTAAAAGAGACAATTGAGAAAATTCAATTCAATTCCCTTTCACAGGGAAAAAAGGCAAGAACCCTTCAGGGGAGCAACAGAGGAGGATCCCTCTGCAGGATGTCATGTGACCAGATGAACAATAGATGTCATGTGACCAGATGAACAATAGATGTCATGTGACCAGATGAACAGAGTTACATAAACATTCAATGAATATGACATCACTATGACTGTACATAGTGATGTCATTCTTGATGCCTTGTTGTGGTCTTGTTCGGAAATGTATTTATCATCCATAATTCATAGTTTTTACTTGTAGCTAGTTAAGCCGGCTCAACAAGGACCACAGCACTTAACGGTGGTCCGGAGCACGTCTGTTGTTTCCACGAGGCTCACAGCGAAGCGGCGGGTGAGCCGGCAGCTAGCGGCTAACGGCGCCGTCAGAGTTCACAGCGCTGCTCCACTAAAGCTCTGAGTGTCGCACACAGAACCTTCAACAGAGACACCATGACGGCTTCTCTCCCTGGCTCCAGTAATTATTCCACCCATGTAGCCACCAGTGCGTAGTCTAATCCAGAGCAGCTGTCCACGTACTCTAGCATGCACATAGGTCTCCTGCTCTCTCTCTGGTGTACCTCCTCCTTCACTGCCTCCCGGCCTAGAGTCCCTCTCTGGTCTGTGGTTGTGAGTGGGGCGGCTGATTGACTCGTCTCTGGCTCGATGGTCACTTTACATCCCACCACCACAGAGTGCTGGAGGGATGCTGTGTAGCGGTGTGGGAGGAGAGAGGGGGGAGAGAGGGAGGAGAGAGGGGGGGAGAGGGAGGAGAGCGGGAGGAGAAAGGGGGGAGAGAGGGAGGAGGGAGGAGAGAGGGGGGGAGAGGGAGGAGAGAGGGGGAGAGGGAGGAGAGATGAGGAGAGGAGGAGAGAGGGAGGAGAGAGGAGGAGAGAGGGGGAGAGGGAGGAAAGGGGGAGAGAGGGAGGAGAAAGGGAGGAGATCCCTCTGCAGATGTCATGTGACCAGATGAACAATAGATGTCATGTGACCAGATGAACAGAGTTACATAAACATTCAATGAATATGACATCACTATGACTGTACATAGTGATGTCATTCTTGATGCCTTGTTGTGGTCTTGTTCGGAAATGTATTTATCATCCATAATTCATAGTTTTTACTTGTAGCTAGTTAAGCCGGCTCAACAAGGACCACAGCACTTAACGGTGGTCCGGAGCACGTCTGTTGTTTCCACGAGGCTCACAGCGAAGCGGCGGGTGAGCCGGCAGCTAGCGGCTAACGGCTAGGGATGGGCATCGAGAACCGGTTCTGTTTTAGAACCGGTTCCCAGTGAACCGATTGTTTGGGATCGTTAGCCAAATTCTTTAACGGTTCTGCTAACGGTCCTCTGTGGCGTTAACGCCGAACTTTTAGTTTCTTCAGACTCCAGCTAACATGGCAACGAGGCAGAAGCGCTCTAAAGCTTGGCTGTATTTGACACGACAAAATGACAACTACGCCACTTGTAACGTGTGTCAAAATCTATTTCGTCGAAGGAGAATACAACTAATATGAATAAGCATTTGAACACAGCGTGGAATTAAATGACAGGAACGTTATGTGTTCGATGCAGCAGCTCAGCTAACGCGGCTTCATCTCTTTCTGTCAGGTAAACTCCTCCGAAGTGATCACAACCACTCACTGTGTGAAGCCATTTGCCTTTATTGTGTGGAGTCGATCAAGTTATCTTCTGTCCTTCGTTTGAAGCACACATTTGAGCTCCGGCATTGGTCTCCCATTATCGATCACTTCACGTTTGGATTGAAAGTCCAGTTTTGAGAAATGTTTGATCGTAACGGTATTAATTATTGGAGGGCGTGTGTTATCAGCAAACGTTCGCGTTGTCGTGTTAACCCATTATTAAACTGAGCATATCGATTTTTAATCCATTATTAAATTTAGCATATAGCTACGCTAGCTTAGCTACAGAATCTTCCATTGTCACCCTACATTGAGGCGAGGTCGTGTTTGCCTCCCCTCTTAATGTGGCTTTATGTCAGCTCAGCAAATTCAGCGATTTTGTTAGTGCCATTTGTTTCATTGTGTAAACCAGCTTTCACTATATAAATAATCTCCATTGCCATCCCATTCATCTGATGAGGTTCAGAGTCAGACCGGTTCAGAGGCTGGTCGTCTGTCTGGGTCACAGGCTACAGCACGTCTTGTACACCTCCTCATATCTTTGTGTTCATCCTCCAGCTGAGAGCGTGTTCTCCACGGCTGGAGACACAATAAGTCCTGAGAGATCGCGTATCCTCCCGGAGAAAGCAGACATGCTTATTTTTCTGCACAAGAATTGTTGATGATCCATACAATTGATGGTGCACACTTGGTATTTGCCACTGCTAGTTTCATTTTTGGCAGCTCAGTTCATATACCCTTTAAAAAAAAGGAAGGAGCACTGTAATTTCTAGGAACATGTTTAAATTAAACAGAATACATTTTATTTAAGTTATGTAAGTTTTATTTTAAGTTCAAGAGTAATATCGTATAAATGTTTTTGCTTATTTAAAAAAAGTAAATGTGTATGTATACATACTGTGTGTGCAGCATTATATAAAAGAAAATTAATGTGAATAAACCCGTTTGTGCTCTTTTTTTCACCCCTTGCCCAAAAGAATCGATAAGAGAATCGATAAGGAATCGAATCGATAAGCAGGAATCGATAAGGTATCGGAATCGTTAAAATCTTATCAATTCTCATCCCTACTAACGGCGCCGTCAGAGTTCACAGCGCTGCTCCACTAAAGCTCTGAGTGTCGCACACAGAACCTTCAACAGAGACACCATGACGGCTTCTCTCCCTGGCTCCAGTAATTATTCCACCCATGTAGCCACCAGTGCGTAGTCTAATCCAGAGCAGCTGTCCACGTACTCTAGCATGCACATAGGTCTCCTGCTCTCTCTGGTGTACCTCCTCCTTCACTGCCCCCCCGGCCTAGAGTCCCTCTCTGGTCTGTGGTTGTGAGTGGGGCGGCTGATTGACTCGTCTCTGGCTCGATGGTCACTTTACATCCCACCACCACAGAGTGCTGGAGGGATGCTGTGTAGCGGTGTGGGAGGAGAGAGGGGGGAGAGGGAGGAGGCGAGGAGAAGGGGAGAGGAGGAGGGAGGTGAGAGGGGGAGAGAGGGAGGAGAGAGGGAGGAGAGAGGGAGGAGAGAGGGAGGAGAGAGGGAGGAGAGAAGGAGAAAGGGGGAGAGGGAGGAGAAAGGGGGGAGAGAGGGAGGAGAAAGGGAGGAGAGAGGGAGGAGAAAGGGAGGACAGAGGGGGGACAGAGGGAGGAGAAAGGGAGGACAGAGGGGGGAGAGAGGGAGGAGAAAGGGGGAGAGGGAGGACAGAGGTGGGAGAGAAAGGGAGGAGAGAGGGAGGAGAAAGGGAGGAGAGAGGGAGGAGAAAGGGGGGAGAGAGGGAGGAGAAAGGGAGGACAGAGGGGGGAGAGGGAGGAGAAAGGGAGGACAGAGGGGGGAGAGAGGGAGAAGAAAGGGGGGAGAGAGGGAGGAGAGAGGGAGGAGAAAGGGAGGACAGAGGGGGGAGAGAGGGAGAAGAAAGGGGGGAGAGAGGGAGGAGAGAGGGAGGACAGAGGTGGGAGAGAGGGAGGAGAGGGAGGAGAGAGGGAGGAGAAAGGGGGGAGAGAGGGAGGAGAGAGGGAGGACAGAGGTGGGAGAGAGGGAGGAGAGAGGGAGGATAGAGGGGGGAGAGAGGGAGGACAGAGGTGGGAGAGAGGGAGGAGAGAGAGGGAGGAGAGAGGGAGGAGAGAGGGAGGAGAGAGGGAGGAGAGAGGGGAGAGGGAGGAGAGAGGGGAGAGGGAGGAGAGAGGGGGAGAGAGAGAGGGAGGTTGTTCTTTTCAACTCCACAACACAGATTCAAAGTGGCTGCTCGGTACTTTGCAGAAGTGATTGTTTTTTCCTCCTTTAATTGGAACACCCAAATAAGATGCATATGTCGGATGTCCCCTTTTAGGAAGTTGTGATTTGCTCCTCTGGAGCTGTAATCGTGCTCTAAAGAGCGTTTTTTCCTTATTTATATGTTTTCTTTCTTTCCAGAGACCATTCAAGATGAAGGTGATCGGCGCTGCAGTGCTGTTCTGCACCGGTAAGCACAAACTAATCCGTCAGTCGGGAGCGGGTCTGGATGAAGGAGCGGCTTCCTGCAGAGCAGAGGCTGTTTCAAATGAGTCACGTCGACGCTAACACTCATCAATGCTGTTGGGATCTCTTTCATTTACGTGTATTCTTCTATTTCTAGCTGTCATTAGGCGACACATTTACATTTCAAATGCTCTTGTACTATATGGGGATGTTTTGCCAATCAGAACAATTAAATAAAATACAGTTCAGTTTATTTTGTATAGCCCAATATCACAAATAACAAATTGACCTCAGAGGGCTTTACAATCTGTACACATAGACATCCCTGCCCTTTGACCTTTGACCTCACATTGGATCAGGAACAACTCCCAAAGAAACAGAAACAAACTTTTCAGGAGGAAGAAAATAGTGTTTCTGAGACCATGTGTTTGATTGGTTAACTGATTCAATTCAGTTTATTTTGTATATCCCAATATCACAAAATACAAATTATCCTCAGAGGGATTTACAATCTGTACAGATAGACATCCCTGACCTTTGACCTCAAGAAATTAAAACCCCCCTCAGGAACTTGTCTAGATCAGCAGATGACTAAGATGTATTTTAAAGTTTCTCTCTCTCCCCTCTCCACAGTGGTGTCGGCGTCTTTGAAAGGTACGTTGTTTGAGGAAAGCTTTTTGAGAACGAGCCGGTGATGACGAGCGGGAACCATCTAATCCCACGCCGCGGTTTTCTCTCCCAGTCAAAGAGGAGCGCAGGACGGCGTTCTTCGGGGAGGACATCCACATCGACGTCCCGCCCGAGAACCTCGGAGAGGTGGTGTTCAGGTCCAGGACCAACCGCCTCTCTGAGGTGGTGCTGCTGCGAGAGGGCCAGGTGGTGCATCCACGGGGCAGCATCAACGCCCGGGGCCACCTGCTGCTGGAGGACGTGCAGGAGGAAGACGAGGGGCTGTACATCATCAAGAACAGCAACAGCCCCAACACGGCCAACCACCTCATCCTCATCGTCAGGGGTAAGGTGAAAGGTCGGATCCGGAGGCGTCAGAGAGCTGGAGGTCCTCTGTCTAAAGCAGTGGCTCTCGCACTGCGACCCCTCTAGTGGGGCGCAGTGGTACTACAGGTGGGGCGCAAGAGGAAATGCAGAAAGACCTTTATTGAGAACTTCACAAACAACTAAAACGGCTTTAGTAATGAAACCATGAAGGGGGAGAAAAAGTCTAAAAGCTAATTCATCAGTTTGAGAACAAGAGAAAGAAAGATCTGAATCCTGAGATAGGTAACAAGAAATAATGCTGGGAAATTAAATCAAAAGCCACAGAAACTCTTGTTCAACGTACACGGACATAGAAGTCATGAATAAGTACATGTTGTAGTGCCGGTACCTTCGTCTACATGTTTACGTTACGTTGTTAACAGTTTACACTTCCAAAACGGCCAAGATTATTGCTGTTTTGCCAAAATGTGTCCTTCAAAACAAGAGCTCAACATTGATCATGAATTGAGATCAGCTTTTTCGCTGTTATCCTTCAAAACAAGAGCTCAACATTGAGCATGAATTGAGATTGGCTTTTAGAGCCAGGGAGGAGGAGCCAACTTTAATAGTTGTGTTTACAAACCGCAGTCGAAAAATCCGAATCATCCTGCCTTTAAATCTCATCTTTCCATTGGAATAATTTCTTCGCTGCTCTTGTGTTGCTCTGAACCCCGTATGTAGATCCTTCTAAAGAATTATACAACCGACAATGAAACCGTGTTCACCATTTGTATCCCTGCTCAACACCTGAGTGGATTTGTACATACTGACTTTGACCTTTGACCTCTGTCACAAAGACCCCCGCTTTGACCTTTATTTCCCCATTGATCAGATTGCGCTGTGGAGCAGGTGGTGAAGTACGGAGATACTTACCACATCCATCTCAACCGCGTGGAGATGCCCATCACCTTGGAGTTCAGGTAAGAGGCAGACAGGATTACGTCATCAAGATTCAAGGTTTCGTGTCCCATGTGTCCAGACCAGCAGTCACATGGGACACGTAGAGCAGGGCTCTCCGAGTCTACAGGTTAGACATAGATACCTCTACAAGTAGAGGGCTCCACAAGTAGAGGGCGCTACAAGTAGAAGGCAGGACAAGTAGAGGGCGCTACAGGTAGAGGGCTCCACAAGTAGAAGGCGCTACAGGTAGAGGGCTCCACAAGTAGAGGGCGCTACAGGTAGAGGGCTCCACAAGTAGAAGGCGCTACAGGTAGAGGGCTCCACAAGTAGAGGCCGCTACAGGTAGAGGGCTCCACAAGTAGAAGGCGCGACAGGTAGAGGGCTCCACAAGTAGAGGCCACTACAGGTAGAGGGCTCCACAAGTAGAGGGCGCTACAGGTAGAGGGCTCCACAAGTAGAGGGCGCTACAGGTAGAGGGCTCCACAAGTAGAGGGCGCTACAAGTAGAAGGCAGGACAAGTAGAGGGCGCTACAGGTAGAGGGCTCCACAAGTAGAAGGCGCTACAGGTAGAGGGCTCCACAAGTAGAGGGCGCTACAGGTAGAGGGCTCCACAAGTAGAAGGTGCTACAGGTAGAGGGCTCCACAAGTAGAGGGCGCTACAGGTAGAGGGCTCCACAAGTAGAGGGCGCTACAGGTAGAGGGCTCCACAAGTAGAGGGCGCTACAGGTAGAGGGCTCCACAAGTAGAGGCCACTACAGGTAGAGGGCTCCACAAGTAGAGGGCGCTACAGGTAGAGGGCTCCACAAGTAGAGGGCTCCACAAGTAGAGGGCGCTACAGGTAGAGGGCTCCACAAGTAGAGGGCGCTACAGGTAGAGGGCTCCACAAGTAGAGGGCGCTACAGGTAGAGGGCTCCACAAGTAGAGGCTCCAGGAGGCGCTCCTGGAAGAGGGCGCTACAGGTAGAGGGCTCCACAAGTAGAGGGCGCTACAGGCTCTGTACAGGAATAAGAAAGGGGCTAATCTGTCTAATCTGTGTTCAGCATGGAGATTGTTTGTATAGTATTGTGTACATAGGACATATAAACGCTGTCTCTGCGGACTCTTGACCACACCCCCATCAACGATGTCCCGCCAGGTGTTTTCAACGAGCAGTTAGAGACGTCCCTGACTGGGTTGAGCGTGGCTCTGGTTCTGTTAACTCTCCTTCTCTCTCAAGGCCCGGTCTGATTCAGGCCAATCACACGGAGATACATCACGCCGCAACGGAGGCGCCGGCCGTGGTGCTGTTCAACCAGACGGCGGTGCTGGCCGAGGGGTACGTGGGGCGTCTCAGCGTGTCGGCGAAGCGGGTGACGCTGCACGCCGTCAGGATGAAGGACGAGGGCAGCTTCACGGTTCTGGACCGCGACGGCAAAATCCGGAGGAGGAACTGTCTGAATGTCCGAGGTGAGGACGAGAGAGCGGCGCCTCGCTGCTTCCTCTCAGCTTCGATCGATTCGGCAATTTCGTCGTGCGGGCGTTATTCTTTGGAGTGTGACGCTCGCTGTCGTCGCCTGCAAAGTAATTTGATGAGAAACGTGATGCATCAGGTGACAATATACATCTTCGCGGTTACAGTCAGTCAGCGTTAGCTGCGTAGACCTTCGTCATCGAGATGCCGACGGGGCTTTTTGTGTTCATTAAATCGCAAATTTTAATCTGGGCCTTAAAGAACTGCATCTGCATTATTGAATTCACGAGAATATTACCTGTGAGAAGTCCAGAAGCCTGAATCCCCGAGTGGGTCATAAGTGTTTTATGAGGCTTGCTGGGATACTTGACCGCGGCAGCAATAAAGAATATAGATGTAGATCCAAATATATCAAGAGGGCAATTACTTTCATGCAGGTTGGGGAAAAAAATATGAATTATAAATGAAAATCGATGTACGTCTTGTGAACGAGTCCCGGTGCTGTCATTCAAAACATCATCCCGCTCGCTGCCTCTGTTAGCTAAAGAAGGAGCGCGCGTGGAGCTGCTCCGGGACACAGTTTAACAACATGCCTGACTCTGGCTCAGATCTGTATCTGTGTGTTCATCGTGCATCACGCCATGTGCACTGGATATGCAGCGTGGTAGCTGTTTATGCTATCAGCGCTAACAGTGAGTAGCGAGTGTCTACTTGCTATTAGCTGTCCACGCTAATAGAACATGTGGCACAGAAAACCTTGAAAACATGATCAGAAACGTTGCTAGTGTACAATAAGATGTGTTGAGGAAGATTTGTTTGTACATTTTGTACATATTGTGTAACTGAAGCTCGAGAAGGATCTACATCACACGGGTCCCCCTTACCGGTAGCCTCTTGTTAGCCGTGACGAGGTGATGTATCACATTTGTCGTTCTTATTCAGTTATCCGACTGTGAAGAAGAACATTGGAGGAGACCATGTTATCCTAAATACCTTATTCATGTGTTCGGAAAGTATCTTTAGTTCAGAACCAACGGCCGAGCAGTTCTTCTGTTAAACTGAGTCAGTATCCTCGTGAGAGTTAAAGCAGCTGTCTTTACCAATCTTTATCAACAAGTCACCGTCTGACAGACGAGTTGTGTCTGATATTCTGGGAATGTACTGGTGCAGAGATAATTCAATTCAATTCAGTTTATTTGTATAGCCCATTTTCACAAATTAGAAATTTGTCTCGGAGTGCTTTACAATCTGTACACATAGACATCCCTGACCTTTGACCTCACATCGGATCAGGAAAAACTCCCAAATAACCCTTCAGGGGGAGAAAAAGGTAAGAACCCTTCAGGAGAGAACAGAGGAGGATCCCTCTCCAGGATGGACAGAACAATAGATGTCATGTGACCAGAAGGAATCATTACACACAAATCAAAATCAAAATAATGACTCCATTGTTCAGACCAGTGCTTCCCCACCCGTTGGTTTCATCGCCCCGTACGCGAGTCCTTCCTTGTGTTCTGGTGTTCAGGTCACTGAGTCCCATCCAAGGGAGACTGAGAGGCTGTGTTCCCCTCAGCTCCATCATGATGGATATGTTTACTCTTCTCAACGTCAGTCTGAGGGATTCGACTCTGTGGAATGGCCACTCATTGTGGAAGAAACCTCTTTCAGAGACCCCTACCCGACCCCGCCCATTACGCCACGAGCAGACATTACAGGAATTTAAACATTGTGAATGTTTTGCTGCCAGCGTTTTTTTTAACATTCAAGTTAACCGTTAATTCCCAGCTAGCTAAGATGCTACACCTGTTCCCATTGCTCTCCGCAGAGCACCAAGACTTCGCCGACCTCTCCCACGGAGAAAACCTGAAGATGAAACTCTACCTGAACCACTCCGACGTCAGCATCGTCTACCGGCGCAAGTCGGACAATCGGGACCGGGTCATCCTGGACCGGGGGGTCCTGGTGACGCCGCTGGACCCTCTGCTGGACGGCAGGCTGATCGTGGAGGGGTCACAGCTCGTCCTGAAGAAGCTCCACGTGGCCGACACGGGTGTCTTCAAAGTGACGGACCTGGAGGGGTTTCCCGTGGTCCACTCCCACATTGAGGTGCAAGGTAAGAAGAGACATTTATATCAAGGTAGTGGATTTAGTTACCACCTGTGAGCTGATATACGTTCCTCAAGTGATTTCTGTATGTAAAGAGTCACTATAGACTATTTATTGAAGGAGTTGCCATCATAGGCAGTCAATCAGAGTAATGCAACTCTAACTAGAACGGGCACTCGGTAGAGCGCATACCTTCGCATATCACAAGATTGGGCATTGAATTATGAACATTTTGGCATTAGTTGCATGCCAATTGGATTAAAAATTGACCGTGCTATGGTAAAAAGAAGATTTTCTACCTTTTCATGACCTTGACCTTGACCTTTGACCCGATTGATCCCAAAATCGAATCAAATGGTCCCCGGATAATAACCAATCATCCCACCAAATTTCATGCGGTTCGGATTCATACTTTTTGTGTTATGCGAGTAACACGCATACAAATAAATAAATAAATACACCAAAACATAACCTTCCGCATTTTCAATGCGAAGGTAATAAAACATGTGATGAAGCATATGGAGGCGGGCCCCTCCTGTGTGCCAATCAAAGCTTGTGTATATTCATAACATCTCTTAAAATAGAACTCTACAGATTTATCCCTGTACTCGTTAACATGGTTGGATGGTAGACGGCATCAAAATCAATGCAGCAGAACCAGAGATTTTGTCCAATCCCCACCGAAGACTTGAGACAACTCAGTGATAATTACTTCATAGGATGAAAGTAAAGGACCGAGCCACCATGTGGCCCGCATCAGACTCGGTGAGGCTAACACAGCTCGGTCAGTGCTGGGCGACATACGACACTGACGTATATTACGGGGCGGGGCCGCTGGAGTGATTTAAAGAGTGAGACAGTCCACATGGAGTGAGCGGGCAGGATGGGAGCTGGTAACATCCGCCTCACTCTTTTCCTGTAAAGACATCGTGTGATTTCTACGCCTTGTATTGGCACTATTGGTCCCCTCACTGCTGTGAGAGCGTGTAGCTAGTGCTGCGTTCACGCCAAAAGCGTTGCGAATATTCGAGTTTACTCGCGTGACAAGTTGTGGTTTATTCCCGTCATTCCCGTTATACGCTTCATAAGCTTAACTAGCGCCTTAGAGGGGGCGGGGCTTATCTCTGTGGCTGTACTCCGTGGAAACAGTTATCATCTCCTTCATCCACCATGAAGAACTAACCACTTCATACGTGTTGAGGACGTCCCACAAACGTCTGAACATCTAACGCCCTCGTGTTTGGGTTCATAACATTAATATATAGATATATATATATTTATTTATACATGACATCCCCCGTAGGCTCACACAGCTCGGTGACCTTCACCTCTAGTCTGAATGTCTCTTCAGCTCCACTAGAGCAGCAGTTAAATTCACCAACGGAGGAGCAGTTCAACGCTGATTGGCTCTCGCAACTCGGCGTCGGGACAATTTTTCCCCAAAGTTGAAATATTTCAAGTTGAGGCGAAAGACGCGAATGTTCCGCTTCACTCAATTTGCGTCTTTCGCGCGGCCCGGTGGACGATCATGGGATCTACTCGCCCGAAAAATGTGCAACGCTTTTGGTGTGAACGCAGCTGATTGAGGCTCATTTCCAGTTAGCAGGCAATGACGGTAACAAAATTGTCAATACAATTTCTCCCAAAATTGTGAACTACTAAAGGCCTTTGAGCGTACATTCAATGCATGGATTCATACAATGAGCACAATCCGATGGGTCCAGTAGTGTGCGAGATCAGCCGTGGACAGACACACACACGACCTCCTCACAGGTTGATAATGAGGCGATGTTGACATTTTTGTTTACATTTTACCTCTGCCCTTAAAAAAACCCCAGAAAAGATAAATGCAAGAATTTGAAAGAACTCTAAGTACTTTCTCTACTGTAGTTCTGCTTCATGCGGCCAATTCACACAATGGAAACGGTCAAATATGAGATTGCCACGCTTTAGACATCCTGAACTGGAGGAGGAGGGCGACAGGGACGTCAGGTGAGCAGCTGCTCGGGGAAGGCCGGTCATCGCGGTTCTCTGCGTCTCCCCCTCAGCCTCCAAGCTGCCTCCGCTGACCGTGGCCGTCCTCTGCCTGCTGGGCGTGATCGCCTTCATGCTGCTGCTGTGCCTGCTGTCCTGCGTCTACAGGATGCACGAGAGGAAGGAGAAGAGCAAGAAGCTGACGCTGCTCGCCCAGCAGGCCGACAAGGGAGGCGGCGAGGCCTTCAGACAGGTAACCTCCACCCAGTGCACCACCGCCACCGTGACGGAGGAACGATCGGGCGGGCCCCGAGGCATAACTAGCAGTTGTGTGTGTGCATGTTAAAAAGTAGAGGAGGGCTCTTTCCCTGCTGGTCGGGGTGGTCAGCTGTCCACCTCGTCCCCCGCAGTGCTGGCCCTGTCACACACGGCTACAGCCAAATGAAGAACATGGCGGAGGACGACTCACAGGAAGCTCCTTGTGGCGCTGCTCCCCGCGTTGCTCTTCTCTCACACTCACGGTTCATTTACAGGAACTACTAGAGGCCACACAGTGTGTCTAATGCTGCTGTGAAGGTCAGTGTGAATCACGTTAGCTCAATACGTAGCTTCAGTTAGCGGAGCTGCAACTAGCATTCATAACACTGGTTATGCTAGCGGTGACAGCTAACCGCTAACTGGAGCTACGTATTGAGCTAACGCCAAAAGAGGGGACCAAAACCTCCGACGTGGTCGACAGCTCGGTTCAGAATGTTAGTTCATGTTTTATTTTTGTTTTAAACTCAGTGTTGAGTCCTTAGCTCTGTTAGCACATGGAATAACACCGTGGAGGCGCCGTGGATATGTGTCTCGTGGCCGTACACGAAAAACTCATGACACTAGTTGACAAATGAAGTGCTTCTAATTACAGTCATTTGGATCGTTTCCTGATTGTAGAGAACGCCGTGCTGTCACACAAAGACTCATTGTTATTTATTCAGATTTATTGTCACGTTGAGCCATTAATCATTTCTTTCGGGTTGGATTATTTCTTTATTTTTAAGTGGTTGATTTACTCCAAAAAGCCTTTGAGACCATTTCTCGACCTTCTTAAAAGGTCTTTTTTTGTAATAAGACTCAATAAAAATTGTAATTAGGAATTAATTGTGAGTGTCCTGACCTCTAAAGAGTGTGCTGAGCATAAGAACAAAAAATAACACAAAGACTTAATAAACACTGATTGTTTTCCAATTTGCAATTAGAAGTGTTAGTTGACTTGCTCCATTCTGGCATTAACTGACCAATTGGATGATTTAGAGAACAACGATCCACTCGGTTAAACCAAATTAATTTACGGACCAATTAAAACCCTGTTACGAGCAGACGACTCGCCCGTAGAGAACGACTGCTTTCAGGAGACGTGGCTCAATACGAGCAACCAAGTGGTAATACATGTGTCCAGATCAACTAGGATCACTGAGTAACTGGATTTAGAAATAAATCTGCCAAATTAATAAAACATAGCTGCGACTCCTTTATTCATATTCATCTATTTCGCAAATGTAATTATCTTTACATTGTTTTTGCCAAACTAATAATCAGAGGGTTGGTTTACCAAATGAATGACGGACTTAATGAATGGACTTGTTTGAAATAGAGATAAACGGATGAGCCTCTCCTCCCAGCATCCGCACTAAATCATCTGATAACAGATTAAACACAATTAACCCAACGCAGACAGATGACTGAAGGGTTTTATGACAATATGTCATGTGGAAAAGCTCCATCTCAAAGAGAGGGAATTATAAATGTTTATTAATCAAACTATATGCTTATACCCCTTTGAAATCCAGCTCTCGTGGAAAACCTATATCGAACATACAGTATACTCATTTATTATAGTTATAACCCAGTCACCAAGTTAGTTAGTTTTTTACTTCCTGTTCACACTGGAAGTTATAATTCAGTTCTCATGTTTCTCTGATGAAATCATGGCGACGGGCCACAATGTGCTGGTGCTAATGCTGTTAATATAATGCCATAAAAATATGTTGTCATAACATAAAGTGTCTGATTGTGGCCATTGAAACCGTGTGTTTAAAATAATAATAATTCATCCAAAAACCACAAAGTACACAGTAGTTTATTATTGTTTAACGAGCTGATTGTGTACCAGTCAAATATACAGTATATTATACAATACACAGGTAGAAAAGTTGTATTTTAAGTCATTTTTCTGAATTGTTTGTTTTTGAGAAATAATGTAAATCACTTAATCAATAATGTACAATTTGAACACAGCTGATTGGGTGTCGTCAGGTCACATGACCTCTTCATAAACCTGGCCATATAAAGTAGTCTGGTAGAACCAGGAATTCTAATTATTATTTTTAATTATTTGAAGGTTTTTTGTGTGTGATGTCCCGTTAATGTTCCCTCTGTTTGTCTCTCTCCTAAATACAAACCGTAGGGTTGTGTGTCTGTTGTGTGTCTGTCTACACCGTTGATGTGTTGTCATGTGAGTGGTGTGTACCGCTGTTGGACGGTGTGAGCCTCAGCCTCGTGTCTCGGCTAACGCGGTTCCTCTGCGTTGCGTTTCTCCCTCTCAGCCTCAAGCGGAGCCTCTTCTTGGTGAGAGAACCGAGTGGCCTCTTGTTCTTCTCCTCCTTTGGTGTCTAGAGAAGTTTCCTTCCTTCCTTCGTTGAGTCTTTTTTGTTGTTGGGCAAACGGGTTCCTTGATCAACTTGCTGTGCTCATTGGTGGCAGTTTCAGAAACGTGTGCTCAGTGTTTTTAAAATGCTTGGTACCAATCCAAAGAACACGGAGCAGCGGAGACCTCCAGGACACGGAGGAGAAACTGCGATCAATCCTAATGAATAGACAGAAGTTGATTGAAGACCTAATTTGACAAAAAGTCAATGAATTACTTTAAGTGGGTCTGGCACCACAACCTGGGACAAGCTGTCTGTGATTCTGACTGGTCCACTATAAGAATGCATTAGTGTATTATTATGTAAGGAGTAGACGTCATGTTACTGTGGAAGAGAGAAGCTGTCAAAACTACACATCAATAAATGACTAAACTAATATGACACTAAATGTACCCATAAACAAACTTTGTTTACTTGTATTTATTATATTTATGTATTTATTTCTCCAAACATATTTACAATGACATTTCTTTCTTTTTATAAATTTCTTCTTCACGAGTGTAAATAAGGCGGTTGTCATTCTTAATGAAAATAAATCGATAAACTGGAAGATTATTAGTTAAAAGTGTTTTTGCTGAATTTAATGTCATAATATTGTCTTTATACATCAGGTCATTTATCTACCTATTTATGATTTTGGCATCTTCTCTTCCTCCACTGTAGGAAACCAATAGCGACGAGAAAATCAGGAAATCAATCTAAAAATATGTACTTTTATGAATAATATAATGAAAAACACCAGTATTATATATTTTAACATCTTATTCATGTGATGAGGGATCAATATGAGGGGCGGGGGGGCATTGTGGGCCACATGGCAGCACCGCATGCTACTCGCTGTGTGACGAGCCGACTCAGGATCCTGGACTCAGCTTGAACCAGGTCGGGGTGCACGCTGCAAACATGTCCGCTTCCAGTAATTCAATCCAGTATTTCCTCTTGAAGTCTCAGGTTTCTGAAAGCGAGTCGGGGAGCGAGCCGCTCGCTCGCTTTGAGAACGACTGAGAAGATCAGGAACTGAAGAACGGAGACCGATGCTGCGCTCACAACAGAAATGTGCAACACTCGCGTGAGTTCACTCGCTTGACTCTTTGCGGTTTATTCGCGTCTTTTGCGCCTTAGAGGGGGCGGGGCGTAGAGGGGGCGGGGCTTATCTCTGTGGCTTTTACTGGAAACAGTTATCCTCTCCTTCATCCACAATGAAGAACTAACCACTAGTTCTGCTTCATACTTGTTGAGGACGTCCCACAAACGTCTGAACATCTAACGCCCTCGTTCATTAATATAATATAAATATATATTTATATATATATATATATATGTATATATATTTATACATGACATCACCCGTAGGCTCACACAGCTCGGTGACTTTCACCTCTAGGTCTTAATTTTTTGCCATGCTCAATCCGCTCAACACTGATTGGCGTCGGGCGAATTTTTCGGCAAAGTTGACATTTTTCAACTTGAGGCAAATTTTTCGCTTCGCGGCGCCCGATCTACTTGCGTGAAAAGTTCTGAACGCTTTTGGTGTGAACGCAGCATCAGGGTCCCGTTGGGATGGTGCAGGCCTCCTCTGTGTTGACGTGTGTCACTGAACACCGACAACAGAGGAAGTCACACCGACGCCATGTGTGCCACACATGCCTCTCTCTCTCTCTCTCTCTCGCCCTCGCTCTCTCTCTCTCGCCCTCTCTCTCTCTCTCGCCCTCGCCCTCGCTCTCTCTCTCTCGCCCTCTCTCTCGCCCTCGCCCTCGCTCTCTCTCTCTCGGCTGATGAGCGACCTGCAGTTCCTCATCAACATTCTCTAACACGCAGTGTGTGGCGGTTTACACACATGCACACGTTTCCTTCTTCTGTGTCGTTTTTTATCGTGTGGTGTGAATCATAAGGTGAGTATACGTGTGTACCTGTGTGTAGTGTACCTGTGTGTAGTGTATCATGTGGTGTGAATTACAAGGTCAGTGTATCTGTGTGTTGTGTATCGTGTGTGGTAAGGGCCGTAGTGATGAGCTAATCCACGACTGCGGCGTGTTGTGTTTAAATGTGTGCGTTCGTCTCGACGTGGTTGTGTTCATATTCACGTTTTCACAGCAACAGATCGACACACGTCACATGACGTGGACACACCTCCCCAGTGGCCTGCTGGTTGTACATTCCCCCCCCACTGTAGAATACCCCGTTGCTCACCTCTCCCTCACGTACGCTCCAGAAGCTGCTAAAGAATGACATGGAAACAAACAACGTCTCATTGAGATTAGTAAGAAGTTAATGAAACGCCACCGGTTTCATGTCATTACCAGTCAAAGCGCTAGAGTCACTACTAATAGGCACCAGTGGGCGGTGTGCAGTCAATGTAGAAGCAGCAGGTCCCCCCCCCCCCTGGTGTATCTGCTTCTGTATATGCTGACATAACAACGTGTAAAAAAAATTATAATGTGCCTGTACAAAAATATATATATAAATGTTCATGTGCGTTTGTGGCAGCGGAGGTTGAGATGACAGCAGAGCAACGTGTGTGAGAGGATGCCTTCAGGGACCCCGTCCACCAAACCCCTCCACGCTTCTCTCTCCACCAGGCTTCATTTTTAATTTCTTCTTCTTGTTCTCATCCATTCTCTTGAGGTGTGGTGTTTTGCTTGCGCTCTCTTCCTCATGTGCACCGTCTCTCCCTGACAGGAAGATGGGGACTCGTGCTTCCCGCTCTCCTTTAATTCAACATACCGGATCTCTAAAATAAGACGTTCATTTTGTGTGGCTTTGGATGGTTAACCAAAAGAAGAAAAGAAAAACACACAGGGCCCATGAAGCAGGAGGCAAAGCCAAGGAAGCAGGGCAAGGAGTCAGGGGGCAGGAAGCAGGGGCAATGAGTTAGGGGGCAGGATGCAGGAAGCAGGGGCAAGGAGTCCAGGGGCAGGAAGCAGGGGCAAGGAGTCAGGGGGCAGGAAGCAGGGGCAAGGAGTCAGTGGGTAGGAAGCAGAGGCAAGGAGTCAGTGGGCAGGAAGCAGGGGCAAGGAGTCAGGGGGCAGGAAGCAGGGGCAATGAGTCAGGGGGCAGGAAGCAGGGGCAAGGAGTCCAGGGGCAGGAAGCAGGGGCAAGGAGTCCAGGGGCAGGAAGTAGGGGCAATGAGTCAGGGGGCAGGAAGCAGGGGCAATGAGTCAGTGGGTAGGAAGCAGGAAGCAGGGGCAAGGAGTCCAGGGGCAGGAAGCAGGGGCAAGGAGTCAGGTGGCAGGAGGAAGGACTCCAGACACTCACTCTCTCCGACCTGTCTCTCTATTCACTTCCAATATTCCAGCCGCTGATCCCCCTCTTTTCTCCATCGTATCTTGGTCTTCCCTCTCTTCCTCTTCCCTCTCTTCCTCTTCCCTCTCTTCCCCCCTTCGGCTCGGCTTCCTCTCAACCTCCGGCCTGAAGACCTCCGCTCGCCTCGCTCGTGTCACACAAGCTTCAGTTTCTTATCCGTGTGTTTAGTTTATTCTGTGTAGTTCTGCGTGCCTTGTGTGGGTCAGTGTGTGTCAATGTGTGTGTGTTAGTGTGTGTGTGTCCTCTCTGGCAGTGTCCATTTGTACTTGATGACTCGTTGCTCAGCTACCGGGGTATTACGGTGTTGTGGCCACATGTTGAGGCGTCTCCTGCCTGTGTGTGTGTGTGCGTGTGTGTGTGTATCGTACCAAAGGCTCAAAATGGTTGTATTTGGAGGATAATTATCGTGTATCTGGCAACCCTGAGATCGGTCGACCAATGACTGCTCTCTATTCTGTCAGCTCACGCAAGAAGGTGGAACGTAAGGGAGATACCATTTCCAAAACGTGTAAGGGGTAAATACTAGTTCATGAAAACCCAGAGAAACACAAATATCCGACGAAGCAAAATCCCGACGTTTTTGGAATCCCTGCCGGACGCATCTTTTAGGTCTCAAAAGCAGGACATGTCCGGGGGAAACCGGACGTCTGGTCACCCTCACTAATCGGCCTGCAGTCTGTAGCTATCCACTTCGCGATGTGTGTGTGTGCGTGTGCAGGTGGTCCATGACGCCTACACCAGGTTCGCTGAGGACTCCCTGATGCAGTCTGTGTGTG
This sequence comes from Pseudoliparis swirei, assembly GCF_029220125.1. NCBI lineage: Eukaryota > Metazoa > Chordata > Actinopteri > Perciformes > Liparidae > Pseudoliparis > Pseudoliparis swirei. Next base: position 2,264,228 of record NC_079388.1, read on the forward strand.
AGCAGCCCACGGAGAGCACAGAGGTCACCATCAAGGTCAGTGGCGACGCAGATAAGTGTGTGTTCAACACGAGGAGACCACGCCTACTTTCACACACAAACAACCGAGCTCCAACTATTCATCTCTTTTCAAAGCATAATTAGGACACGCATGCAGTTTTATTAAACAGGGACTCACTTTTGTTTTGTTCTTGTGCGTCACGTTCAACACGCTTAGTAAACAAGCTCAGTAAAAAAGCTCAGTAAACACGCTTAGTAAACAACAGGAATGTTAGGCTGTGTACTTTTACATCCCTGTTTGGTCCTTGACTGTAAACGAGATTAAAGCTCCTCAAACAAGCTTCCATAGAATAACCAGAGTTCTGCTCTCAGGGAGAATCACAGATACAGATTCTAACGCAGGAGAAACATCCATCGTGTGTTTAGATGACTCGGCAGAATAAAGTCCAGAGTAATTAAAAGCCTGGAGACTCATCAGAGCATCAGATTAAAGTGGAAGCTTTACGGGATGAATAAATGAAGAAGACGAGTGAAGAAGTCAAGGTTTGGGCTCCAGGCCCAGATCCAGTAGAGACCAGTCCACTGTAGACGGACCCAGATCCAGTAGAGACCAGTCCACTGCAGAGAGACCCAGATCCAGTAGAGACCAGTCCACTGCAGAGAGACCCAGATCCAGTAGAGACCAGTCCACTGTAGACAGACCCAGATCCAGTAGAGACCAGTCCACTGTAGAGAGACCCAGATCCAGTAGAGACCAGTCCACTGTAGACGGACCCAGATCCAGTAGAGACCAGTCCACTGTAGACAGACCCAGATCCAGTAGAGACCAGTCCACTGTAGACAGACCCAGATCCAGTAGAGACCAGTCCACTGTAGAGAGACCCAGATCCAGTAGAGACCAGTCCACTGTAGACGGACCCAGATCCAGTAGAGACCAGTCCACTGCAGAGAGACCCAGATCCAGTAGAGACCAGTCCACTGTAGACGGACCCAGATCCAGTAGAGACCAGTCCACTGTAGACGGACCCAGATCCAGTCGAGACCAGTCCACTGTAGACAGACCCAGATCCAGTAGAGACCAGTCCACTGTAGACAGACCCAGATCCAGTAGAGACCTGTCTACTGTAGACAGACCCAGATCCAGTAGAGACCAGTCCACTGTAGAGAGACCCAGATCCAGTAGAGACCAGTCCACTGTAGAGAGACCCAGATCCAGTAGAGACCAGTCCACTGTAGAGAGACCCAGATCCAGTAGAGACCAGTCCACTGTAGACAGACCCAGATCCAGTAGAGACCAGTCCACTGCAGAGAGACCCAGATCCAGTAGAGACCAGTCCACTGTAGACGGACCCAGATCCAGTAGAGACCAGTCCACTGTAGAGAGACCCAGATCCAGTAGAGACCAGTCCACTGTAGAGAGACCCAGATCCAGTAGAGACCAGTCCACTGTAGACAGACCTAGATCCAGTAGAGACCAGTCCACTGTAGAGAGACCCAGATCCAGTAGAGACCAGTCCACTGTAGAGAGACCCAGATCCAGTAGAGACCAGTCCACTGTAGAGAGACCCAGATCCAGTAGAGACCAGTCCACTGCAGAGAGACCCAGATCCAGTAGAGACCAGTCCACTGTAGACAGACCCAGATCCAGTAGAGACCAGTCCACTGCAGACAGACCCAGATCCAGTAGAGACCAGTCCACTGCAGACAGACCCAGATCCAGTAGAGACCAGTCCACTGTAGACAGACCCAGATCCAGTAGAGACCAGTCCACTGTAGAGAGACCCAGATCCAGTAGAGACCAGTCCACTGTAGACAGACCCAGATCCAGTGGAGACCAGTCCACTGCAGACAGACCCAGATCCAGCAGAGACCAGTCCACTGCAGAGAGACCCAGATCCAGTAGAGACCAGTCCACTGTAGAGAGACCCAGATCCAGTAGAGACCAGTCCACTGTAGACGGACCCAGATCCAGTAGAGACCAGTCCACTGTAGACAGACCCAGATCCAGTAGAGACCAGTCCACTGTAGAGAGACCCAGATCTAGTAGAGACCAGTCCACTGTAGACAGACCCAGATCCAGTAGAGACCAGTCCACTGTAGACAGACCCAGATCCAGTAGAGACCAGTCCACTGTAGACAGACCCAGATCCAGTAGAGACCAGTCCACTGCAGACGGACCCAGATCCAGTAGAGACCAGTCCACTGCAGACAGACCTCAATGCTGGAGACCCAGGTCATACTGGAGGGGGTCCAGAACCAGGACTGAGGGGGCAGACTGTCAGAACCTGCTGAGGGTTTCTGAAGTCTGTGAAACAGAAACACTTCCGTTTGTGACCACAGGGGGCGCCGAAATACACACACAATTATATATTTATATGTATGTTATATAATATTCAAACATGTTAATAAAAATATAATAGGACAATTTGGGCTACAGGAGAAAGAGTTAAAAAATTATATTTTTAAGGAACATATACACACAGAAAGTATGTAAAATATGTGAAATATATTTAAGTGCAAGCAAGAAAGGGGGCGGGGCATGTGGCGGTCATGTGTCCAGCATCCTGCCTCCATGGGAGATGATCATAGCTATGTTGTTTCTACACGGGGAAGGTACATCTATTCATATGTTGTTGGAGCATGAGCAGGAATTATTCACGCTGCTTCTTCCTGACCTCAATTCTTTACCTCCTCCTCCTCCTCCTCCTCCTCCTCCTCCTCCTCTATCTCTTCCGCTCTGTTGGCTCCTCCTCTCCTCCTCCTAACGCTTCCTTGTTGTGTTTTTCTCCTCTGACTTCCTCTTGTCTCACATTCCCTGTTGCTCTCCTCTCTTTGAACTCCCTCCCTCCTCGTCTCCTCCCTCCTTCTCCTCAGGGCCTTGAGGTGTCCAAACCGGGCCGCTACCACACTCTTTCCTCCGACAACTTCCCGGAGATGAGCGACTCCGGGGTGGAGTTCGCCATCTCCGGCCTCCCGCTGGACAGCGACACCGACGGGGGGACGACCTACGCATCCCACAAGCCCCTCCTGAACGCCGTCTCCCCGACGGCCGTGAGCGACGACCTCCCCCCCGACTACGTGGAGGCCATGGCGGCCCCCCGTGGCGCCGGCCGAAGCCCCGCCTCCCGCCCGCGCTCGCTCGCGGCCGCCACTCCGGACGGCGACGTGTTGCCAGGAACGGCCTCCGGGGGCGCCGGCGGGTCAGATTCGGCCAAGACGGAGGGAGGAGGGGCTGAGAGCGGCGGCGGCGGGGGGGTCGTGCAGGAGGAGGAGGAGTCAGCTCAGAGCACCTGAGGACTGTTTTTATTCGCTCACACAGCAACGACACCCACGACAAACCCGGCTCTGGCCATCATATCCGAAACACCACCGAGTCACGGCAACTTCACACACCTGATATTCACCACGCCGGTTTAGCCGACGAGAAAAAAGAAAATGGCAGCCGCACAACATGCAGATACAAAAATGAAATGCACCGCCAAATTAGAAGAAAAGATGAACAGCGAGCTGCATCGGAGGAGGAACACAACATGCGGGTGTTCGGAGCATGCGCGCCTTAAAAGACACGTTCACGTAGATCCTCGTTCAGGTGACCGCATGAAGCTTCACCCAGAAGACGCTCCGACGCCGAAGGGAGAACACAAAGACACAGAGGTGGACTCACATGTTTTGGTTGTCAAAAAAAGAAGAATAAAGAAATGACAGAAGTTTGAAGACTCCACGGCCACTAACAGCAAAGAGCTTCTCCGGTATCGACGGCGCTCCGACCGCTCTCGCGTCTTCACCGACTCCATCATCGACATTACAGACATTTTCTCGGAGACGTCTCTCCGCCTCGCCGACAGAAGCGCTCGCTCAGCAACTCGTTCGTCAAGATGCCGGGAAAAGAAGAAAAGACACACAAAAAATCCCCCCTCAACGTTTCCTTTCTGCAAAACCACAAGCTGTGGAGACTGGATATGGAATACCGCCAATACTAACCTCTCTCTCTCTCTCTCTCTCATATCTTTTTGGTTTCAAATCCGCCATATTTGGAGGAACCTGTTGGAACGTGGGCCCCTCATCTCAGAATCCCAGAGGAAATCAGAGCAAGAACGACAGCTGACTAGAAACAATCCTCATCGGTGTTTTGTTTTATCCCCCCCCCAGCCCCCCCGAGTGAGCTTTTCACGAGCCCTGTCGAAGCGAAACATTAAATTGAGAGAGGGCTGCGCAACACTTCTGGGACTATTGGAACGGCTCCCGCCGACATAATTGGATTCTTGTTCTCTTTTGGGAAAGGAGTGATTTACGGGCGCCGTGGAGGGGGAACAAGAGACGGCAGAGCGGGAACAGGGAGCCCATAGAGAGCGTGCACGACTCAAAGCGCGCTCCTTTCATCTCGGCTCCCATCCGGCGGACGGAGCTCTGATTATTGCGGCCCAGTTGTTTGCCAAAATGAAGTCTCTGGAAAGCAGTGAAATCAATTTGAGATAACGATGCAGCCCACAGCCCCGACGGAATGAGGCCCAATATCGATTATGAGGTGTGTGTGTGTGTGATATTCCTTTTAGATCATGAAAGATGGGATGTGAAAAAGACGAGGGCGTTTAATCAGAATCCTGAATTAATGGATGCTATCAAAGAGTTTAGCTGCGCTATGAATCCAAACACACTAAATGTGCGACACACAATTGACCCTTTGCTAAGTCCCGCCCCTCGAGTGCAGACTGGCCAAACAACAGCGTAGCATTGGCTAACACCTATATAGCGTAGCATTGGCTAACACCTATTCCGCTGCAGGAAGTCGTCGGAGACTTCCCTCATTGTCAGTTTATTTATTTATTTGTATCTAGTCACGGTTAAGCGTTTGTTAAAAGGTGACACGGGGAGGTTGTCAGTTCTACTTAAAATCCTGTTTAGCTAACGTTAGCAGAGTACGTTAGCACGGCATTAACTAGCGTTCGCATAACCGGCGTTGCAGAAACAGCGTTGTTTATTAATTTCATTGTCTTGTCCTTAATTCTCCCCCTGTTGTCTCTGCTCCACCAGTTTGACTTCCTGGTTATTTCCCTCAACACAGACCAGTAATGGAGCGTTTGTATCGGACCGTCAAATGTTTACGACCACTCGGTGTATTCAGCTAACGCGTGACCGGGTTACGCCTTTGATTGAGTCAAAGACATTCTAGTCCTAAGAGCTGATAGTGTGGAAGTGTTGACTGCAAAGAGCTCCAAAGCATGTGTGAGTTTAAAAAGGGGCAGATGGTGGTGGTGGAGATGCACCGCAGACGGCTTCTAGACGACACCCCGCAAAAAGACTCAAGCGACGGCTCACAGAGGAGGAGACGACGGAGGGGAGGCGGTGGCACGAGTTCAAACCAGGAGGAGCTTGAATAGAATCAATTAGCTCGAGTTCCCGCGGCCGGCACGACTTCTTTTGACTAATTGGCTCCCGTTCCGCGCAGCGCGAGGAGCCGCTGAGCTAACGCAACAAAGACATTTCACAGAGCGAGAGCCAGACGCCTGGCCGAGGAAACTCTGTCACTCTTAAAGAGTGCAGCCCTTTCACACCTTTAGGGGGTCAGCGCGGTACCCGTGGCGGCTCGGATCACACGCTCGACCTTCGGCGCAGCAGGGCTCCGATTCGTTGTCGCGGTTACCGTTGCCTCTGACAGCTGTTAGAAGTGTGGAATGAATGGCAACCGAGGGAGGTTGAGATTTAAAGACTTGTTTTTTTATTTGATCTCTCAGGGTTTCTAAAAGCAGGCGCACACAGATGTTTAGTGTCTGGACAGGCAAAGCACAACATGAGATCCTTTTGAAACAGGAAGAAAGAGGTTCACATACGTTGCAGCTACTGTAGAAATAGAGCAGTTCCCTTCTTATTCAGGAACATGGAGTTTGGATTGAGTCTTTATTTCCTGCAGAGGTAACTGGACCTGCTCTTCTAGTCTTCCGACCACTCAAGGCGCTTTCACACGACTTGTTCACCCGTTCATACACTGAGGGGAGGAGCTAAGGTTCCACCTGCCAATCAGGACTAAGTGACATTCATACACACATTCACACACTGTAGACACGGCTAATTTGGGGTGAAGTGTCTTGTCCACAGATGAACTGTTAAAAACACGAATCACTTGCATAACCCCACTTGTCATTGAATTATTGATTTTGTATAGACTCCAGACAAAAAGATGCAAGGCTAAGTTGAACTTTCCGTGGGGATGGTCGCTCTGACGTGAGCCGAGCGTTGTTTGGAACTTCCTGTTTCTAATCCCGGCAACCCGACATTCCCGACGTTCGACCATCTTTTCCACCTATCCACGTCCGAAAATGGTGTAAATCAAGCGTGAATTTGATTTTGATGTAAATATCAGGTTCATACGCTCTGATAACACGGTTAGGTGGACTCCAGTGTCAAAGCATCGACCGGTTCTCGTAAAGCAATATTCATCACAAGGGCACCGAGACATCCCGACCACCCGCAGAGGAACCTCAACGTCACTCACTGGTAACCGTGCGGTTTGATTTTCTCCACTGTTGTAAATATAAAGATAAGTGAATCTGCATGAGTATAGGGGTAAACATGTCCTACTGCAATCAGAGCGCTGCATCGATCCTTTAACCACACGTCCACACAGGGAACTCATCACGTTGGGCTGAACCCCTCTCCGGTGGTGGAGTCCGTTTGCTAAGCAACGAGCTGACGACCGACCCGGTGGACACTGATGTCAAACACTGAACTACACAGTGAAGTAGCTGGTGTGAAGAAATAACCTTTCAAGTTGGAATAGCGTGAGATTTTCCTGTTCTGCCAACAACGCTTGAATGCCCGAATAATGCTTTAGAAACTCTTTAGACCCATTTCACTTCAGCAGGGTGAACCCAGTCAGATGCACAGAGCAACCAGGACATGAGTGAGTCGCGTTGGATTTAACCTGAAACTATGTCAACACATTTGTTTGCGATTCCAGAGACTGTGTGGGTTTTAGAGGCCGGCTGGAATAAGATCTCTTGTGGATATATATATGTATATCATCTTAAAGGGACAGTTCTCCCCAAAATAAAGAAAAAGCACATTTGTCCTCTTACCTGTAGCAGTATTTATCAATCAAGCTAGTTCTGATGAGTGTTGGGATGTCGGCCACAGAGAGAAGTCGGTTCTCGGTGGCACTCAAGGTGTCGTTGTAGTTTTTACGTCATGTGCCGAACTACACCCGCTAACCACGCCACCGCACACAAGATCTGTACGCGCTACTGCTAGCTCACATAGCACCCTGAGCTAGCTAACGCGCAACAAGGTTTGTGGATCATCTTCTTCAGTAGCTGGGTTGCATTATATTTGAGAGGAGGCCGACGTGTTTGTAACGCCCTTCAGAACAATCCAGATTGGTAAAGTAGAGGACTACTAAATGAATGTTTGATTTTGGGGTGAACTGTCCCGTTAACATCCACCACAACGCCTCCGCCGAGCGACTTGCAGGGCGAAGGTGCGCGCAACACGCGCAAGAAGGTGGACCGTAAGGGAGATACCATTTCCAAAACTTGTAAGGGGTAATAACTAGTTTGTGAAAGACCCAGAGAAACACAAATATCCGACGAAGCAAATTTTTAGGTCTCAAAAAGAGGACGTGTCCGGGGAAAACCGGACGTCTGGTCACCCTAGATAATGACATCAGCGAACGCAGCCGACGACGTTTCTGGGAAAGGATTTTCACTTCTCCGTCTTTCCCCCTTGTGTTGTGTGTTTTCATTGCGCGTCAGAGCCGCCATCAGCCCTTTCAGAACAGAAGTGCTGATCCGGGCGTGGGCAGAGATGTAATCTTCTGTTAATCTGCGATTCTCTCCGCCAATCCAAAAACATGAAAGGGTATCTGCAGTGTCGCAGGGTGCTGGTTCCGTCTGATCACAGCAGGATTTAGTGATCACAAGAAACTTAGATCAAATCATTTGAATTTTCCTCCAGTGCAACAACTGGCTTTTTGGGGATTTAGTTTGATCTTTGAACCTGTTCATTGGTCATGAGGATGAACCTGTTCATTGGTCATGAGGATGAACCTGTTCATTGGTCATGAGGATGAACCCTGTTCATTGGTCATGTAGATGAACCTGTTCATTGGTCATGAGGATGAACCTGTTCATTGGTCATGAGGATGAACCTGTTCTTTGGTCATGTGGATGAACCTGTTCATTGGTCATGTGGATGAACCTGTTCATTGGTCATGTGGATGAACCTGTTCATTGGTCATGAGGATGAACCTGTTCATTGGTCACCATGTGGATGAACCTGTTCATTGGTCATGTGGATGAACCTGTTCATTGGTCATGTGGATGAACCCTGTTCATTGGTCATGAGGTTGAACCTGTTCATTGGTCATGAGGATGAACCCTGTTCATTGGTCATGTAGATGAACCTGTTCATTGGTCATGTGGATGAACCTGTCCATTGGTCATGAGGATGAACCTGTCCATTGGTCATGTGGATGAACCCTGTGTTTCTCAGAGTGCGTATAAGGATCATCCCACATCGGTTCAGCTCCTATATGCATTGAGAATTATTCAGAAATACATCGAACTCTTGCTGGAAAAAACAAACAAACATATTTTGTACGTCTGTCCCCATCATGAGCACCTGAGAATGTTTGTTTTTATTATGATTTTTTTTCTCCTAAATATAACTTTCATATAACTTTGGGACTAATATAGCTCGTCCCAAACCAGTGCATTCACTGAAAAAAAGAACATGCTTGATGTCAGAACCTTTTGTAGCATCACTTTTAGCACCACAAAGACTAATATATATATATATCAATATCGCTACTAATGCGCTAACTATAACTCCTTACTCTGATATTATAACCTATATCTGCTGTCTCAATGCATCCCGAAGAGTTAGCCTCGCTGCTGCATGCTGAGTGTAGATCGCTTGAGGGTTAGAGCCGTGGTGCTGAACGCTCAGAGCGATAGTCACAATATGAATGTCACGTTCAGCTGGTGAGTCCATCTGAGGCGGGGTCCTGGTTCCTCGTGACCCTCGTGGTCCTGGTCCTCGTGACCCTCGTGACCCTGGTCCTCGTGACCCTCTCCTCACGTTCACTGCTGCGTTCCGCTGAGGGCGGTGAGGAGAGCACCTGTAAAGGTGTCTGCGCGTCTCGTTGGCGCAACAATATATATTCTCCGTTTTATTGCGGTCTGATGGCATCTGAGTGTGTTTGATGTTACGCACTAATTCCGGAGGCGGATATAAAAGTTTACACCAAAACAAATTGTTAAAATGTTTGACACTAACACTTTTATCTGCATTGTTAAAATGTTTTGTTTTATTTTGTGTGCATGAAAAAGCATTGAGCTCCTCAGAAATGCTCACTAGAGACCAAATGTGTATCAATCCGCTGCTGAAAGTAGTCCCGTATAGACGAGCAATATTCTTCCAGTTTGAGTCATATTTGGTAAAGACTACGAGGACCGGATATTTTATGAAATTACTTTAGCCCTTTTGGAGCATTAAATAAATAAAAAAATCTTGGAAGATATTTAAAATATGTACATCTTCAGTCGGCCTTCGTCTAGACGCCGGTGTTCTCCTCTCACATCACCTCTCACCGAATATGCAAAGACTTCTCCCAGTCAAACGTCTCATTAAGGGGCTTTCGAGGTTTACATTGAAGTGACATCATATATAGTCACACGGAGTGTTTTGATAGGAGTCACAGGCTGCATGCTGCTTTTCATTGTGAAAACAGATCAATCACGGCTTCACATTTAATTTGGGTAATCGTCGATGCTCGGCGTGCTGAGCCGAGCCCACGCCCCCTCTTTTGCTTGAAGGATGAATCAATGATTATTTATATGCCGCCACTATAGACTTTTGGCATCCTGCGAATACTTTTATAACGCTTCTGTTTTCTGTAATGAATGAACAATTAAATGAATTTTCAACAGGGAGTGAAACGTTGTGTGTTTTTTTGTGCGCCTCCGCTGAAGTCATAAGTATTGATTTTCTCATTAGTTTTGTTCTAGAGGAAATTTGAAA